>NW_015387198.1:117855-127189 GCF_001527695.2 Protobothrops mucrosquamatus | reverse complement strand
CCCCCCCCAAGGCCCTTTTTATCAGAACTCTTCAGAGTTCCGGGTGATTCCGGATCTCCCCTCCTTCCGCCGCGCCCTCAAGACATGGCTGTTTCAGCTGGCAGGACTGGCCTAGGGATATTTTAAATTGGATTTTAATCAACTTTTAAAATAAGAAAAGGCCTATTTAAATATATCTTTTAATTTATTTTAATTTTTGTATATTTGTATCAATTGCTCTGTTTTTAACTGGCTGTAAGCCGCCCTGAGTCCACCAGGAGAAGGGCGGGATATAAATACAATAAACTAAACTGATGTGGCCAAGAAGTATTTTCCCAGCTGGTCTTTGGCGTCTGATATACGGGTTTTAACAGCTGGTATTGGGGCAACATTCTACAAACTGGCTGGTTAATCCTTTCAGTGGGAGTTATTGGGAAGGAATTATTTTCATCAAACTTCTTATTTATTTTCCAATGTTACAATTACATCTTTGAAAAACAACATGGCGGCCGAGTTACAATGATTCAATCACATGCAGATATTATTAATACAAGTCTCCAACTATTCAGCCAATATTTCCTCTCTTTTCCCCTTAATTATGTACCGTCTCTTATTAGTATACTTCCTAGTCTATCGATCAGATACAAAATAACTTTCTTCCATTTATCAATAACTTTTACTTGATGTATGTATGTCTTAATTGTTTTAACATTCCATCTTTTAGACTATCAATAACCTAGGACATTTTCCCAGTTTTAATTTCCCATTAATATTTAAGTTTAATGTTTAAGGAATTGTACTTGCTTGTGTCCATGTCTTGGCCATCTTGCACAAGTCACAACTATTTAATCTATTTCATCTGGAGATTTAGCAGCCTTGCAGAGGTAAAAATGCCCTTTCTGTGCTGCAGGAAAGTTTCCTAGTTAACTTTTAAGGGGAAGGAAGCAAAATATTCTCACTCTGAGTAATATGAAAAGAGCTGCCCTTTTTCAAATGCAGCTGCCCAGTCTCTACTTCATGCTTGCTGGATGCATCAGCTAAGAAGATGACCATCATCATATTAATAGTGTCACAAACAATGTTGACATTTGGGGGAACCAGGTAGCTTATCCTAGACTTCTGTACTCCTGCAATGAATTTAAATAAAGCTGACCGTTTGGGATAAGTCAGTGAACGAAGCTAACAAAGATTAGGAAAGTTCATGAAGGATAAAGCTATAATGTGTATTTTTTTTTAAAAGCTTCACTCATATTTTGATTTGGTGGTAGGAAGGTTATTTTGCTCACGGCTCTAATTATAGATATGCTTTTGAAGGGAAGAAGAGGAAATGGAAGCTACCTTGTAATTATAGCAAACATGTCTAAACATTTAAAAATAGTCTTCAGAAACTTTGAGAGGATTATTACCGGCATTTGAAAAAAATATATTTCCTTTATTTGGCAGGCATAATGTATTTTTCAACTTACTGGGGATTCAAATCACCTTCATCTTCCTTAAATGGGACTGAAATTCATGGAACTTAAGCTGTTTTTGTTGACGCATACCCATTTCTCTTGACATGCACCTAGCCTAATTAATTATCAAAGCTAATTTCTGTGCAACAATTAATGCAACTGGTGCAGGCGTGAAAATGGAAAGATTAGATGTAAATCTTACAAAATATCTGTGCTCCATAATGTAGTCTTAAATCAAAACAGTGGACTGAGAACTTTTGAGCTCAGAGTTATTCAGGAGAAGAAGAAGAAAGGTATCTATCTATCTATGTCTATCTACCCTACCTATCTACTCTATGTATCTATGTATCTATGTATCTATGTATCTATGTATCTATCTATGTATCTATGTATCTATGTATCTATGTATCTATCTATGTATCTATGTATCTATGTATCTATCTATGTATCTATCTATGTATGTATCTATCTATCTATCTATCTATCTATCTATCTATCTATCTATCTATCTATCTATCTATCTATCTATGTCTATCTACCCTACCTATCTACTCTATGTATCTATGTATCTATGTATCTATGTATCTATGTATCTATGTATGTATCTATGTATCTATGTATCTATCTATCTATGTATCTATCTATGTATCTATGTATCTATCTATCTATCTATGTATCTATGTATCTATGTATCTATGTATCTATGTATGTATGTATCTATCTATCTATCTATCTATCTATCTATCTATCTATCTATCTATCTATCTATCTATCTATCTATCTATCTATCTATACTCTATCTACCCTATCTACTCTATCTATGTCTGTCTATCTACCCTACCTATCTACTCTATGTATCTATGTATGTATGTATCTATCTATCCTATCTACTCTATCTCTGTCTGTCTATCTACCCTAACTATCTACTCTATCTACTCTATGTATCTAATGTATGTATGTATGTATGTATGTATGTATGTATGTATGTATGTATGTATCTATCTATCTATCTATCTATCCTATCTACTCTGTCTATGTACCCTATCTATCTACCTACCTAATCTCTCTCTCTCTATCTATCTACTCTGTCTATCTACCCTATCTATCTACCTACCTAATCTCTCTCTCTCTCTATCCTATCTACTCTGTCTATCTACCCTATCTACCTACCTAATCTCTCTCTATCCTATCTATATCTACCCTATCTACCCTATCTATCTACCTACCTAATCTCTCTCTCTCTCTCTCTCTCTCTCTCTCTCTCTCTCTCTTTACCCTATCTACTCTATGTCTGTCTGTCTATCTACCCTACCTATCTACTCTATGTATCTATCTATCTACTCTTATCTATCTACCCTCTCTCTCTCTCTCTCTCTCTCTCTCTCCCCCCCCCCCCTCTCTCTCAGAAATGAAAAGATTCTTCCATACATCCAAGGCAAAGAAACTTGCAACTACACCCAGCTGAGTCATGGGTTGAAACATGTTTACTACAGCATTGTGAACTACCGCAGGAGGAGAAATGTTTTGCCTTCTAATCCCAACAGTTAATCTCAGCGCAAGATAGCGATGTGGCACTGGTGTGAATCAGGATCTCCTGAGGTTCCCTATTATGGAACAGGACTACGCGTGGCTTTAAATGTTTAATTTTAAAGCCATCTAATTATTTATCTTGATATGGCTCTCTCTTTGCTCTGGGCTGTTGAAGTGGTGCCCAAACTCAAGTCAAATTAATATTTTACAGATATTGGTTTCATTGTTTTGCTATCAGGAGCATCAACTTTATTGCTAGGTTTCCTGTTCTATATCTCGTGATTACTTTTAAGCTACTCTACATGTCGGCAGCAGCGTAACGGTGGTGCAGACACTCAATAGCAATAAATAACAAAGTCCACAGTTGGCATGAAGGAAGTGTACGTCAAATAAGGTCATTGTGAATAGGTTATTCCCTGTCTTCCAAGCCACTGCCTGGTTTCACCCTGGGTGAAGGAAGGATAGCATCCGAAGTACTTACCCCGAGTGAATGGGGCTAGACACAAGGTTAACATTGTCCAGGGTCTCCGCAGCCCAGCTGTAGTGCCGGAGGGAATCAGAGTCCACTTCTCTAGGAAACGTCAGGGGCTGCAAAGAGATGGCCAACAAGAAACCATTAAGTCATCCAAGAAGTAAGAAACATTCTGTGCTTTATGACAATCAAGTCCTTAAAAGGTTCTCCGGAAGAAAGGGCCGTGGTTATTGTGATGGTTTTAAATTTGATGGGATCCTTGGCCAGCTTTACTTACATGGTGATAGCTGGTAAGTGGGCTGACTCTGCTCTTCTCTCTTACTAGTTTTGTCTGCCACCTTTCCTCCAAAGAAATCTCCCTTCCCCACTTATCCTTGTTGTAAGACTATGGCGATTACGTAGTCATTGTCCCCCAGATCTCTGGGTTGAATTGGACCTGCATCTCCCCACACAATGCCCAACCATTGCCCTTGTCCATTGCAATTGGAAGATGTCCATCGCAAGGAACACGAGAGATTTGATTCAAGACTCTTGTTCAGGCACCAAACCACCTCCGTGAGCCAACGGAGTGAAGCCCATCAGCAATTGCTCCATTGCAATATTGTCCTATAAGGAAATGGATGTCTCACCTATTAACAACTTGTCAATTTTAAAAGGCAAGGGGCAGATACTCAACACATAGCATTGCCTAGCGTGACGCCCATCTTTCTTGACAAGCAAGAAGAGGACGATTCTTAGTTTTTAATGCAGATATTGTGCTATTTCTCAGAAGGCTTCTTTTTCTGCATTCCAGGTGTGTTTGTGTGTGTGGGTGTGTCTACCAGCCAGAGAACTTACAAGTTCAGGTTGGCTATGGACACTTTTCAGAGTACTAGTAGGTCCAGATTTGATGTTATGTCAAAAGTGGGAAGAAGAGGCAACTCCATCAGTTAAATAAAAACAACAAAGTCAACCTGGCTAGACATTGTCTGGGCCAACGGAGGAGGAAGAATGAAGGTGAAAGGCCTATGTCAGACCAGAGAAGGCCAGGAAGGGGCAGAGCTTACTGTAATGGTGGCCAGTGCTCTTGCAACTTGTTGCAACCTCAGAGCTAGCTCAGCTCTTAGTCTGGTGGAACTCAGGATCACTGCCCTGCTAGACCAGTGGTGGCGAACCTATGGCACGCGTGCCAGAGGTGGCACTCAAGAGCCCTCTCTGTGGGCACGTGAGCCATGCCCCAGAAATGGCAACTGTCCCACTTCAACCAGCCGCCTGCTAACTCGCCGAGGTCCCACATGGCCGGATGCATCCCAGCACCCATGCACTCGCTGGCCTCGGTGTGCAGGGGCCGATGGTGTCAGGCAGCAGCCGCCCCGGCCCCTGTCTCACCTTGCCCTGTGACAATGGCACCCTCACCCTCGCCTCGCCTCGCCTCACCCTGCAGGATGAGCCTCCTGCCCACCGCCCCACCTGCCAGAGACCCCCTGGATCTCCCTCAACCCTGCCTGTCCCCCACAGGCGTTCCTCCCCATGAGCAACATCGAGGTGATCATGCCCTCCTTGGCCACACCCACCCAATCTGCCATGACCACAGCCACGCCCACCCAGTGGGCCACGCCCACCTGGCACCCGGCGATAAATAAGTGGGTTTTGGGTTGCAGTTTGGGCACTCGGTCTCTAAAAGGTTTGCCATCACTGTGCTAGACAATTCCTGAATCGAGATGATAGCCAGAACTACACCACTGGGTCTCAATACACGTCACAATGGGTGAGGCTTCAACTGCATGGTTGGGGCCACTATTTTCACTGTTTTGAACTTCCCCTCCTGTGGACACACCACATTCTGCGTAGCTGTGCTACAGCAATCAGAGGCTGCCTATGTCCTGATGTCACAGCCCCTATTTTATCAGAGGGTAATGCAGTAGAAATGTGTGTTTAATTTAGCACATAAAAGGCCAGCATCCTGTTATTTAGTTGAAGCCTTCCATGATGGCTACCAACTGCAGCTATAATTTATTCAAATGTCTTCCTCCCGGAACTACAGAGAAAAGGCATTCAAATTCTACAATGTCTCAAATTGAAGGAGCATTTCATTGGGAGATGTCATTTCAGGGCCTAAACAGGAGTCTTGTCTTTGCAACTTAAAGGCAATACTACATAAAATGTACAGGTATTTTGCTGAATTAACCCCGGGTTTAGTCACCTTGCATCCATTAACAGTTTATTTTCTTGCCCTTAAACAATAATAATGTCAAAACTGATAGGAAAAATAGTAATCTAAGAATCTGAATTCTAAGGATGGACTACATTGGGCTCTTTCTGAACTTTGATTGCCAGTGGCCCTGCCCTCTGAGGTTGTTGGGAGTTGAGGTTCAGCAACGTGGATTGCTTTTAATGGATTAATTGCACCAACAGCTGACTGATGCATTAGCCTAGAACAGGGGTAGTCAACCTTGGCTCTTTTATGACTCGTGGACTTCAACTCCCAGAATTCCTGAGCTGACATGGCTCAGCTTGGAAACCTCTCCCTGTCCCCTCAGCATGGCTGGCTCAGGAATTCTGGGAGTTGAAGTCCACGAGTCATGAAAGAGCGGAGGTGGCCTAACCCTGGCCTAGAATTCAGATTTCATCTTTGAGGCATCGCTTGTTGTTTTTTTTCTATTTTAACTCTCCATCACCATGGAGCAGTGGTTCTCAACCTTTTTAATGCCACGACCCCAACCGGTCGTAAGTCAAAGACTAAACCGGTCGTAAGTCGAGGACTAAACTGGTCGTTAAGTCGAGGACTACCCAACCGGTCGTAAGTCGAGGACTTTCCCTGCCCGGGAGCGCCGCACATGCGTGGTTCCGCCCCCTGCGCTGGCCGAGGCGTGGCTGGCAAGCGGCAGAGACAGAGCAGGCCGACCACCAGCTGGCCCAGCCCAAGGGAGGTAAGGCACCCGCCGGAAAAGGGGGAAAAAATGGCGGACAAAAAAAAATGGCGGACAGCCTTGCTTGGCGACCCCCATGAAATGGTCGATCGACCCCAAATGTGGTCCCGACCCACAGGTTGAGAACCACTGGCCTAGAACAGGGGTAGGCCACCTTGGCTCTTTTATGACTCGTGGACTTCAACTCCCAGAATTCCTGAGCCGGCATGGCTCAGCTTGGAAACCTCTCCCTGTCCCCTCAGCGTGGCTGGCTCAGGAATTCTGAGAGTTGAAGTCCACGAGTCATAAAAGAGCGGAGGTGGCCTACCCCTGGCCTAGAATTCAGATTTCATCTCTGAGGCATCACTTGTTGTTGTTTTTTTCTATTTTAACTCTCCATCACCATGGAGGGTGGCAGTATACAAACATAGTAAATATATAAGTAAAAAAATGAGGAAGGCTGAGAAACTGAGAACTTATGAAGAAATTGTGGACAGTCACGGAAATGGCATTACTAAGTACTTGACTGGCTGAGATTCCTAGCTTGTAGGCTGTTCTCAGTTTGGTAGGTCACAATTTATACTGAAAACTTCAAGCCTTGGCCTGAATTGCTTAGATTAAAGCAGCACATACATTACTGCAATAAAATCTATATCTACAGTATATCTTATATAAATAAAAATGTAAATGTTCGTTTGTTCAAAATCTTAAATCTCCGAAAGTTCTTCACCGATTGCTTTGAAATTTTGACACGTTGCATTTGAATACGCTCGTGTTTTTACCTGTCACAGGTGTGACATCTATATAATATATATAGATGTCACACCTGTGACAGGTAAAACATGCTTTTTTTTAAAAAACAGCGCCATCTGTTGGACGTAAAAGCAACACATGCTTTTACCAGAATGAGCCACAGCAACGCGTGGCCGGGGACAGCTAGTAAATAAATAAAAAAACAAACACCTTCTCCATCTTCTCCTCCCCCAATCGGCTCAATTAAAATTCCTAGGAAGCATGCCCAGGATGTGCTAACTGGAAAGAATGGCAGCTCCAGATCAATCAAGCTAAGGACTGCAAAAAGGGTGTATTTAAATCCCTCCTCCCCAGCCAGAGTCACAAGAAACTCACCGTGTCCTTTGGTGGCACCAGAAGTTCTTCAATCATTACACTGTCCCGGGTGAAAGAGCTTCTGTTCAAGGTGTAGGACCTATCCGAACTGAAGGAGCGGAGGCTGGTTGTATTTACAATTTATCAGAGAGTGTGGTGATGAGGATGAGATGAACAAAAGAAAAATTAATTCATGCAACTTCCAGGGAGTACGCTCAAGTCCCTAAAACCAGGTGTAACCGATGTGGAGCAGTTTAAAAATGCTACTGGTGCGATTTTTGATGGAAGTTTTTAGTGATTCCCTCCTGCCCCCGTTGATAAAATCCCAAAAAAATTTCATCATTTATTCTGGCTATTTCATTTGTCAAAGGAAGCCTTCAGATATTGTCCCTCAGCAGAAATTGACAGCTATTTTATCCACTTAATATCAGAGCGCATCTATTTGAATGTGGTACAAATGCATGTTGGAAGTCCGATATACACTAGATCAGGGGTAGGCAACCCTGGCTCTTTTATGACTCGTGGACTTCAACTCCCAGAATTCCTGAGCCAGCATGGCTCAGCTTGGAAACCTCTCCCTTTCCCCTCAGCATGGCTGGCTCAGGAATTCTGGGAGTTGAAGTCCACAAGTAATAAAAGAGCCAAGGTTGCCTCCCCCTGCACTAGGTGTACATTACCAATTAAGCTTATTCAAAGTGTAACCCTGATTGATTTCAATGGGCACTGTAGTAACTTTGAATTTGGGATTTATGCCTTATTCCAAAACTTACACGGAAGCAGACGTCAAAAACGCCCTTCAATTTTTTTTTTAGCCTAGACCTCTTCACATACGTAGATACTTCTGTTAGTCAATGTTTTACTTGCCCTTCAGATGATGGCACTCAAGACTGTGGTTTTATTTTATTTTGCATCACACAAAAATATCATTGTGTGCATCTAACCATGCGCAGCTAATCGTTTGTAAAACAAGGGACAATTTAGAAATATTTTGGTTAACCTAGAGAGAGAAAAAACATTTCCCTATTAAGATAGCTCTGTTCTGAAGTTTAACCTATCCGTTTTATTGAGAATCTTTCCGTGTAGTTTTTAAGAATTTAGTTCTCAAGACAAGCTACCTGGTCTACACTGGCCTTTTTTTGAAAGAACTGACTGGCTCTAACCTTAAGAGGATCCTCGATCTCTGACGACTGGCTGTGCGCTCAGGACTTCCACTTCAAGTTGTCACAACAAGGAAAAACAGCTTGCTCAAAGGAAACTCATTCCAACCTCAGGCCTTTCAGATTAACTGGCCATCAGAAACAAAGGACAAGTCACGGGCCAATTCCATGGGTTATGATTAGGAGGCTGCCCTTGATAAGCAGAGAGTCCCAAGAGTTTAGCTCAGTGGAAGAACGGGGTGAGGTATGTGGCAAGACTGTCTCTTCATTGTATGCAAGGGACACAATGGGACGAACAGGTCAACCTATCACCTTCTCCTGAAGTTTGGAGGAAAGCAATTGGAATCTACCAAAGCGAAGACCATGCATTTACGTCTGACATTTTAATCCTGGAAGTTGCATAGAGCAAACGTTAGAAGACATGCCACGTTAAAAAAAAAAAATGCTTACTATTGTAAGGGAGAAAAAAAAGAAAAAAGTCAAATAATACGCATTCAGCAAACAGAAGAATGTTTGGGGGCTAACTTAAAAAAAAATATAAGAATGCGTAAGTAACTTAACAGCATAGGACATGCACTCTGCACTTCAGAGTAAATCTTCCCAAATTGTTTGTTTTCTACAAAATCTCATCACTTTTAGCATGTTTATCGCACGGATTAGTCACCATCTTGAACAGGAGAAGAATTTGGCGGATTATTCAAGCCGTCCATCTGGTCAAGCCATTAAGCGCTAGAACCCTATAGGGCA
>NW_015387198.1:67636-117773 GCF_001527695.2 Protobothrops mucrosquamatus | reverse complement strand
CCCTATAGGGCATTTCACTGCAGCCATGAAAACAGCATTATTTGGAATAGGTGCAACCGAACAGTCATGATATGCTGCGATGCTAACTCAAATAAACCACAAGCAAGCAGAGGAATGAGAAATGGCAAAATCAGAGAAATGTTACCGGGCTGCGGCCATGCTTCCTTACCTGACCTTAGGACTAGGTTTAGAAATGTTCAACGGAAAAGGAAAAAAGAAGGAGAAATAGAAAGCAAAGAATCAGTGGGGGGAAAAGCACAGTGCCAGAGCTAGATGACATAGCCACCAAATGAGAAAAAGAAAAAAAGCTTCCTTGGTTGATTTTCTTTGGCTTTTAATTATTTATTGATGAAAGAAATCTATGTAGGCTGCCCGTCTACTAAAAAGAACTCTGGGTGGCTATATGAAATCTCCACCTAAGAAACTTTAGATAAGAGAAGACAGGAAAATACTCTGCTTGTGATCCTGGAGAACTTCCAATGGGGATCAATGCGATTGGGCTACATACATGGACAACTTCTGGCCTAATATAATCTTCCTGCCATGTTCTCAGTTCCTGTGGGATGACAGGAACAGCTCTCAACCCAGGCTGGAGAACTAACAGCCAGCAGATACTGCTCAACCACAAGTCCCCCTGGACTGCAGTATGAGGACTTCACAAGTCCTTGCAAAGGTCTACTTTTGACACTGTCAAAACTGAGTTGGTGGTTAAGCCTCAGAGGAGGTTAACTGTTCAGAGACGGTTTAGTTGTGAGAATGATGAACTGACAAGGTCACTGCTGAAGAAACCTAGCAGAGATCGAGTTGTTTTTGATCTGATCTTCTGGGCAAAACATTTTCAATGCCAAATAAGACCGACATGCCTCTGCCTAAAATTTCAGCCTTCTTTTTAGCCTATTTTTATGACAAAGCCATTTAGAAGGACCCTGACTGACACAGGGAATGGGCTAAAAAGAGAACAGTATGATCCTATTATTAATGAATGATGCATTGAAGATATATATACCACTTGCCATGAAACTGTTAAGCAGTTCTGAGCACGGTATCCTTATGAGCTGCTATTAGGGGGTTGCAACCGATTTTAGATGGGATGGGCTCTCCTTGAAGAGTCCCAATACATCATTTTGAGGTTCTCCTGGGTCTGCTGCACCCCAAGGCCATCAGGATAGCGATGGTCAGGGGATGATCTTAATGAGCAAAGGCAGCCCTAGCCTTTTTTGGAGAAACCTGACCACGCTCTTATGAGGTCTCCAGTCCAGAGTTTTTCCCAAACTCTCTGTGAGGGTGCCAAGACTTCTATACTGTTGCCTGACAGCTGATAGAAGAGATACAAGAAATTCATGGAATACTTCTATTCTACCAACATCAGTTTCAGCCAACATACAGTACTTGTAAAGCCAATTTAAAATGCTAATTAACAGGAACAAGACTTAAAATATGCTTTAGTGTAGCAGGCCTGCAACTCTGAAATGGAAGTGGACCATTGGAAGTCCACTTCAGCAGTTGTCACTAAAGAAACCCTCAAGATTCATCTGTTTTCTGTAACATTAGTGACATGACAGTTGCTATTGGTTTCAATGGTCCTGACCACAATTTGCATTTGTCATTTAGTGTTTCTAGATACAAATAATTGCTTTATTACTGTTGTGTTCATCTTAGGGGAGCCAGTTAAAACTATGAGGTTCTACCAAAGAGCATTAAAGTCAGCTAAGCAGCTCTGATCCTAAGGGAGGGAGGATAGGGAAGTGGCAGAGTAACATTCCATAAATATCTTCGGGATGTGTGCATATATTTGTTCATTCATTCTTCAAGTATGTACTACAGTACTCACTAGCTTAACCCTCAAATATTCTCTGATAAACAACTACGGCCACAGTTTACATTTTGTGGAGTAAGAAACCCAGATAATAACGCCACCAGCGGAATGTTACACTATTTAGATAAGAAATCTGGGAAGACTGTAATGTTTATTTGGCAGAATTGTGCAATGCCGAGCTCACACACGGTTGAGTAAATCGGTGTTTCTCAAAACTCAGCAACTTTGAGGCGTGTGGACTTCAGGTCCCAGAGTTCCCTAGCCCAGGGGTAGGCAACCTTGGCTCTTTTATGACTCGTGGACTTCAACTCCCAGAATTCCTGAGCCGGCATGGCTCAGCATGGAAACCTCTCCCTTTCCCCTCAGCGTGGCTTCCTCAGGGATTCTGGGAGTTGAAGTCCACCAGTCATAAAAGAGCCAAGATGGCCTACCCCTGAGTTACTAGGAAGATGAGGGGACTTCAACTCCCAGAATTCCTCTGCCAGCATGGCACCCTATATCAGGAATAGGCAACCTTGGCTCTTTTATGACTCGTGGACTTCAACTCCCAGAATTCCTGAGCCAGCATGGCTCAGTTTGGAAACCTCTCCCTTTCCCCTCAGCATGGCTGGCTCAGGAATTCTGGGAGTTGAAGTCCACGAGTCATAAAGGAGCCAAGGTGGCCTAGCCCTGCCCTAGCCAGTCCACACATCTTAAAGCTGGAAAGATTGGGAAACACGGGAGTAAATTATTTCCTTCCTTTCCTTCCTCTTTCCACAAAAGAAGAATCTGAAGGGCTAAGTGGGGGCAGATGCTTCTGGACCAAGGCAGACCCAGGAATAACAACTGTGCCTTGGGGGAAATGCCACTCGCTGTCAGATAATGAAAGGACCTTCTACAAGCAATCATTAAGCTATAGGAAAATGTCCCAGGGGCTAAGCTTGGGAGGTTTAATTATTAGCCTCACAACAATTCCACCGCCTGTAAACTGACTCCTCTCTCCCAGCTGAGAAAACCATCTCCAAAATGTTGGCCTTTACACGTTTCAAGCCTAGCAAATTGGAAGATGCTCTCGCTAATATGACCTTCTTGCTTATCCCGCCGTGGCAAGACCCAATTTCCTCCCTTGCAAGCAAGCTGCACATTCCTTTCGGAACAAAGGCTGGCTAAGGGCTTTGGCAGCGAGGCGACAACTGACAAACAAATCAAGACGGCGACCATGATCCACGGGGTGGATAATGCATTCTTTTGGGAAAGGGACCCATCAAGTACCAAATTTGCAAGACCGCCTCCTACCAAATGTCTCCCTTCGACCAGTCCGCTCCCACAGAGAGGGCCTCCTTAGGGTACCGTCGGCCAGCCAATGCCGGCTGGCGACCCCCAGCGGGAGAGCCTTCTCTGTGGCAGCTCCTGCCCTCTGGAATGACCTGCCCCCCCCGACCTACGTACAATTGCGGACCTGCGCCTCTTCTGCCGAGCCCTGAAAACTCATCTGTTTCATGCGGCCGGCCTGGCGTAGTTTTGATTGGGTTTTGTTAGGGGTTCTATATTTTAGAGCAGGCTTTTATGTAATATTTACTGTGATTTTTATTATTGCCTGTTCACCGCCCTGAGTCCCGTAAGGGAGATAGGGCGGTATATAAATTTAAATAATAAAAAATAAATTAAAAAAAATGGCCTTAAAGACCAGTTTTTCTTTCAAAATGGGGCTTGGTGGCTCAGCTGTGGGAGTCCCACACAAAGCTCTCCTCTGTTTCCAAAGGAAAACTTCTGGTGGGTGTGAGCAGGTATCGGGGAGAAATGGCGATTGATTCACCTGAGTCAATGAATAAGTCTACTGAATGGGTTGGAATGGAAGCGGTGGGTTATATGTAGAGTCACTCTTTCGCCATAACAAAACTCTCGTGGAAGGCAGAGCAGAGATGGGCTAAAATCATGAAGGCCTCACTGACAGGCTGGAAGCAACCAAGCGGTGACATTATGGGACTTGAATGAACTTCTGCAGAAAGAGATGTTTTTTTCCGGAAAAAAAAAGATGCTTATGAGGACAGCGTGCTCCTACCTGGCAGATCGGGCTCCCAGACTGAAGCCCATGTAGCCTTCGGCAGGCAGAGAGTCGTCCCCTAATTCTTTGAGATCCTGGGGCCCAAGGTACTTGTCCGTGTCGCCTGTCATTGCATCTTCACCTGCCAGCAGAAAAAAAGCAAGTGGAACTTAGGAACATATCCCAAACATTGGGACGCCCATCTTTATCATCAACCTTGCTAGGAAATAAAAAGTCACACACAACCACATACACACCCATCATCGGGCCTGCTGAAGGGTGATAAACATCAACCATTGTCTGTCTCTTCCTTGTAAAAAAAAAAGAGAGTGAGAGAAATCCTCCTTCGTGGGCTCATACATACTGAAGCATAAAAAGGGCCCTTCTCTATGTGAGACCCCAATGTCATCTCGTGGATTAATCACCACCTTGAACCACAGCTTTTTTTTAAAAAAAAGAAAGACAAACAGGTGATATCCAGAACACCTGATAAAGGCAAAGGGATCCCTGTATCCATTTCACCTGAACTCACAACAGGGGCACAGATGGGCAGCTGCTTCCTGACAGCCACAAAAGGTGATCTGCTGTGGTTTTTCTCGGCCTCTGGATGCTCGGCCCAAATCCAAGGAACTTTAAAATCCAACCTTTCCTTTCTCTCCTTCCTTCCTGTCCCTGGCCCATAATCGGTGCCCTGGAGGTTAAGCTTAGAAATATTAATTAGCGGAGAGTCTCCCGCTTAGGCTAGTACCTGCTCACAGGTAGAGAAAAGCATCCAGGTGGGTCCAGCTGTTAATGTGATCTCGATTCAGTGGAGCTTAGCACCAGCTCTTTTTTTCAGTGTGATCGCTTTTAAATGAAATGACTGTCCTCTAGGACAGGGGTAGGCCACCTTGGCTCTTTTGTGACTCGTGGACTTCAACTCCCAGAATTCCTGAGCCAGCCATGGCTCAGCTTGGAAACCTCTCCCTTTCCCCTCAGCGTGGCTGGCTCGGGAATTCTGGGAGTTGAAGTCCACACGAGTCATATAAGAGCCAAGGTGGCCTACCCCTGCTCTAGGACAGCCACAGGCCTGTTTTGCCCATATGACAGCCCAGCATTATAGGGGGGGGGGGGTCTCAAAAACCAGCAGGCATCCCCTTCTTCAAAATTTGGCTTTTCATGGGACCCCTCTCTGCATCCATCTCTCCTAATCTGTTCCCTCCCTGGCTCCCTAAACCTGTCCACGCCGCTTTTAACTTCCACCAGTTTGGTGCCAAGCACAGAAATAGTTGGTGAGTTTTTCTTTCCAGATTCAGATGCTGGGTGTAACTTTCTGAAGAGATTTGTGGCGGGCCATTTGCTCTGCTCTGTAATCTTACTTTAATCACAGAATGTTTCCTTAGTCCCACCTTCTCCCTACTTTGGGGAATCGTAGATCTCTATTCTTTTCCACGAGCCCCTGCTCATGGGGACATTTCGGAGCAAGGGACAAGGGTGACCCGAAAGGAACAACCTGTAGAATTCCTAGTGGAGAACAGGAGATGTCAATATATTTTTTTTATTCAGCACAGAGAATCCACACTGAGGTGAAGACATGAAGAACACCAAAGAGGTCCCCTCTCTTTTTGGAGAACAAGGCAAAAGAAGGTGGGTGTCTACAGGCAACCCAAGGTGGGAGGTCCAGGTCGGTCCAAGAAAGACAGGGCAGCCAAAACTGGATTCACATTCGGAGCCAAGCTGCTTTATTTGAAGTACAGACACCTCAAGGTGACGCAGATCAGGAAAAACCAGATTTTAGCAAAGATCTGGGTCTCCAACCAGAGAAGAAAAAAATACCCTTGGTAGATGCACCCAGCCAACAATGTATATAGGATCCCTCAAGCTGTGGACCGGCAGGGGATAATCTTGGTTTGTTTTAGGGAGAATAAAAAAAACTCTCCACTTGGTCCCTTCTTCTGCTACAACGCTGCCTGCCAGAGACCCCTCAGATCCATCTATGGGGCAGAAGATGACATTTTTGAATCCTGGTTTGTGGAAGTGAAATTCACAGCTACCCCGGGAGGTGAATCTTGAGAAAAATGAAATGCCACCTCGCTTTTCCTTGATTTTTGTCTCAGGAGGACAGAACAAAAATAAATTCTTCCTCATACATGTGGCCTCCAGGTTTAGATACAGATACCATAGACTTAACTACTAAGAATTTGCTTTTTGAAAACAAAATACTGAATCTATAGTACTTGAGTTTACTTTAAAACATTTGGCTCACCTCATTATTGTAATCCAGATAACGACCAGTTTATGAACCGTGTTTAAAACCATGTGAGTAAAATGTCTCATTAAAGCAGCCACCCATGTAAAATAGCCATGGGCTTTGATCTCTCTCCTAAGGCTGTTTTTGGCCTTAAATCCCACCAGCCAAGAGACTGCAGGAAGGAAACTGGTTCCTTCAACATGAACCAGACAGCAGAGGCACCAAGGGGCTGACTTCCTCTGCCTTAATCTCTCCCCTTTGTGTCATCGTCAAAGCCACATTCCAACAGCTACAAAGATAGTCTGAAATACGCCCCTGCAAAGTTAAGGTTCCCCTCCACTTAAATCAAAGTTAAGGTTCTCCTCCGCTTAAATCAAAGTTAAGGTTCTCCTCCACTTAAATCAAAGGTTCTCCTCCACTTAAATCAAAGTTAAGGTTCTCCTCCACTTAAATCAAAGTTAAGGTTCCCCTCCACTTAAATCAAAGTTAAGGTTCTCCTCCACTTAAATCAAAGTTAAGGTTCTCCTCCACTTAAATCAAAGTCCCCTCCACTTAAATCAAAGTCCCCTCCACTTAAATCAAAGTTAAGGTTCTCCTCCACTTAAATCAAAGGTTCTCCTCCATTTAAATCAAAGTTATCCTCCACTTAAATCAAAGTTAAGGTTCTCCTCCACTTAAATCAAAGTTAAGGTTCCCCTCCACTTAAATCAAAGTTAATGTTCCCCTCCACTTAAATCAAAGTTAAGGTTCTCCTCCACTTAAATCAAAGGTTCTCCTCCACTTAAATCAAAGTTAAGGTTCCCCTCCACTTAAATCAAAGTTAATGTTCTCCTCCACTTAAATCAAAGTTAAGGTTCCCCTCCACTTAAATCAAAGTTAAGGTTCTCCTCCACTTAAATCAAAGGTTCTCCTCCACTTAAAGCAAAGTTAAGGTTCCCCTCCACTTAAATCAAAGTAAAGGTTCCCCTCCACTTAAAGCAAAGTTAATGTTCCCCTCCACTTAAAGCAAAGTTAAGGTTCTCCTCCACTTAAAGCAAAGTTAATGTTCCCCTCCACTTAAATCAAAGTTAAGCTTCTCCTCCACTTAAATCAAAGTTAAGCTTCTCCTCCACTTAAATCAAAGGTAAGGGTGGCGGGATCCGCCTGAGGTTCCACCAGCAATGTCCAAAATCAGAGTTGCCCGCGTAGGTTTCCCAACCGGGCTGAATGAAGCCCCCTCCCCTCCTTTTCCTCCTTCCCCCTCCTCCACCGCTGCCGCTCTGTTGGATTTTAGGCTCGCCACCCTTGCAAAGAAGAGGGGTGTGCGCGCGCGTGTGTGCGTGTTGAACAACACGACCGGAGAGCCCCGCTTTTAACTCTTCAGGCCAAGGCTAAAAATACCCTCCCCCGCCAGCAACGAAGTCAAGAGATCAACTTTCTCCCCCCCCCCCGCTTCTCCGACAACTGCGCTCCGCTCCAAGATCCATTTTGAGAGCTCCGCGGCGGTCCCACTCCCCGGGCACCCGGGGCGGCGGGGAGAGGAGAAGCCACGAAGGGCCTTACTGCCTTGGAAAGCCATCTCCGCCCGCCTCGTCCTCAGCCTCCCGGTCTTCTCCGCCCGCGGCCGGGCCCGCGAGGTCCAAACGCTGCTGCTGCTGCTGCTCCGGTTGCTGCGGTTGATCCTCAGCCGCCAAAGCAGCATCGATTCCCGGGTCTCCTCGCTTCCCGGGCTGCGCCCGCACGTGCGCTGAGGGGGAGACCCGGGCGCCTTCCTCTTCCCAGCCTCCCCAAAAGCGAGTCCCCGCCGCTCTAAGCGGAGAGCAGCTGCGGGAGGGAAGGGGCCGCCGAGCCAGTCCGCCCGCCTCCTCTTCCTCCTCCTCCTCCTCCCGGCATTCTTCCGACCGGCCGGCGGAAAGGACCAGGCACCCCAGCCGGTGATTTGTCTTGGAAATGAGGGCACCGCTTGGAGCGTCGGGCGGCTTCGCCTCCCCTTCGCCTTGTAACTTGAAACGCGCGCCTGGGCTAAGCCTGCAGGCCTGGGACAGGCGGGAATCCAGCAAAAACGCGCATCAGCCCTCCAGAGCGGGGGTGGCTGGGTGGGAAGCGGCCTGGAGAGGTCTGCCCAGGTCGGAGGATTCCCAGATCCCTTTCTGATGGGAAGGGGGAAGGAAAAGGCTTCTGGGATCTGCTTTGTCTCCTGAAAGTCAGGGAAGGTCCGCCTCGCTGGCCAGGGAGTACACAACAGGCTTTGGGCTAATCATTAACGCCGTTGGCAATTTCCCCCTGGCAGGCAGCAGTGAAAAGGCAGAGGAGGGCACCAACTGAAAACTGTTGTCCAAAGGCGAGCAGGGAAGGTGTGGAGTAGCTCCGAGCTGGCTGGTGCACCTTTTTATTTTTATTTTTTTTTAAACTTTCAAGCCATTTCCCGTAATCGGTTCTGGCTCCAGGCCGCTTGTCCAGTGCTCTCAAAGTCCAGTTTTATAATTTAGGGTTGCCAGGTGTCCACTATTTGAGTGGACAGTCCACTTTTTTCACATTATGTTCACTATTTTTTTTTCCACAAAATAGTGGACATTTTTTTTTTTATTCAAAAGCTTTATGATGAAATGGTACGTAATCTAAAGCTGTACAGTCTACTTTTTTTACTACTTAAACACACACACCCCGCTTGTCCGCTATTTTTGGGAAGCAGACCTGGCAACCCTAGTTTTATTTCAAAGACCTTTCTTCCTTCCCCCCCCACCCCATGGCCGAATGAATTAAAAAAAAAAAGAAGGAATTGCCAGGACACCCTCTTTCTGGCTTCACACTTAGTCTTTCCTAAAAGTTTTTGAGATGCAAACAGGGGTGTCAGGGTTTTCTTGCAAAAGGGTTGATTTGGGTTGATTTGGTTTCTCTGTCAAACGCACACGGTGGTGGGTACGCCTTTCCCAGATTACGTTAAAAGGCCAGAAGTAGGATTTATCTTACCAAAACAAAAGGATAAAATAACTGCCTCTTCATATGTTTTCGGTCCTGCAAAAGCGGTGAAACCACTGAATATCTGTCCATCCCCTATGGAGCTACTGGGGGAAGCAGAGGTTGGCCCCCAAAACACCTACTTGAGCTTGACAGATATCAGAGAACCCAAGCAAGGTTGGAGCTGATTAGGAATTGGAGGAAGAGGTACTGGGAAGTTGAAGGCTTTTGACTAGATTGGGAAATTCTAAGAAAAGGACGGTATCAAACCAATTTTCTCTATCCTAACTGGATCCTTCAAGACTTCTAATGCTGCAGCTTTTGCCGCTGTAACCGGTTTATTTATTGAACTTATTCATCAGTATGAGAAAAAGTAGTGGGTGCTTAGTGGATTTAACAGAAAACTAGACTAAGGATAATATCGTGTCCATCTTTCAAGAATGGACATCTCCTCCCTTACTAAAAAAAAAAAACAACTTGGGTCTGAGTGCTTTGGCTCTCATATGGTGAGACCCATTGGGGTCTGCCTATGGGACTATTTTGCACTGCTGTCTCTTCTGTTCCAAGCACGGAGCAGCAATTCAAAGAAAAAGAAGGTAAGCTAGATTGAACTTTGTTCATGCTTAAATGGAAGCCAACCAGGAAATCCCAGGGCTACACTGTACATTCCAATGAGAAGGAAGGACTCACTGGAGAAGAGCCTAAATGCTGGGAAAGATTGAGGGCAACAGAAGAAGAAGGGGACGACAGAGAATGAGGTGGCTGGATGGAGTCACTGAAGCAGCAGGCGTGAGCTTAAATGGACTCCAGAAGATGGTAGAGGACAGGAAGGCCTGGAGGAACGTTGTCCATGGGGTCGCGATGGGTCGGACACGACTTCGCGACTAACAACAACAACAATACTGTACATTCGGCCACAGACCCTGAGAAATACTCTAGAAGACACCCATGGCCAATCCCAATTCTGTTATGAAAGCTCCCCAGATGTGTCCACTAGGTCACCATAAACTGCCCTTTACTTTTACCCCCTATTCAGCAGGCATTAAGGATGGACACTCCAAAATAACGTAGAAAGATCTGAACAAAAATGAAAACCTCCCTATTGTGGAAGTAACTGACACTGTTTTTCCTTATTGCCTGGCGGATTTATTGCCCTGCAAGAGATAGGCACCTTGCTCACCAACCTGTCTAGGTTCTCTATGATTCTAAGGCAAACATTGATAAAGACACAGTCGACTATTATTATGTATTATAGACGTGGCACCTAAGAAATGCTGCTTTGTTCTTCATATTCTCCAAGGATTTGGAACTCAGGGTTTTTTCTTCCTGTTGTTGGGAGGCTTTTAATACTTTTGTTTGCAAATATACAGGCTGAACAGGTTTTGCACCGTGCAGAAGCAAGTACCAAAGTTGGGCTGGCTTCCAAATAATATTACCTTGTCATTCCAAAACCCAAAATACATTTTTGTTATTCATCAAATATAAGCTTATCTCTTCACAACTCAGCTTTGCAAAACTCTCTGTCCTATCAATGTTGGCTCTTATCACCTTGCATTAATGGGCAACTCAAGACACCTTTCAACGTGGCAACCAAATAATCAATTAATAAATCACCTGCAATTGACAATGGACAGCTGTAGAGAAGATGTTTTTGTTCTTAATGAAATTTAACCAACATCAACTTAAGGCCTCAAAAGCAAAAACAACCGTGAAAGTCACTTTCTGTTTTAGGTTTTGTGTCTCAGCTCTTTTAAACTAATATCTCAGAATATGCAGTAAAGTTAAAAATAGCCCATATTTGTCCATCCATCCTCCCATCCATCCATCCATCTCCTTTCATGAACCCTAGCATGAAAGATTTGTGCTACTTCTCTAGAGAGACAGTCTGCTTAAAATATACATCCTTCATATTTATCAGTCTGATTAATACAATAATATAGAAATTTAATTTTACAAAAAAAAAAAGCAACAGCAGCTTAAGAGAACACCCCAAGAAAATTAATGGCAATTTGGGTTAAAAGAGTAAAGAAAGGGACCTGAACCAAATCAGAAGGTTATACCGAAAAACTGCAGTCGTTAAGGAAAGTCAGAGGTCATGAAGGCACTCTAGTAGCTAAGGAGAATTGACAAAGGTTAGTGAAAGAGGAGTTTGCTGCATATACACAAGTGTGTATGACTAGTGCTTTTCACCAAAGAAAACCTACAATGTCACTCCAGTTGTTTCAGGGTTTTAGCCACAAAGATAAAAACTGTCGATTGCTTGAAACAAATTGTTCCGCTCCATTGGCAGAGCGTGTCCGTTTGCGTGCAAAGTTTCAGTTGATACCTTAATAAGGAATTTCCCATAGTCAAAAGATGCACGGGATTCTTGGACAGTCCAAGATAATGTGAGAGAGTTGGACCAGGGTTAAAAATCTTGCCGAGTGAAGCACATTCCATCTAGGCTAAAGAAACTGCAGGTGTTGAAAAGTGGGAAGAAGTCACCTCTGCTGTTCGCGATTGACAGAACGAGAAATGCCACTGAATGCGGCTCTTCTCTTCATAACTACAGACAAACACGGCAAGTACTGTTGTTCTTGACGTGCTTCTCTAAAATATATTGTCGTTGCAAAACTGGAATCAGCCAGTCTGATGCAAACACTTCCCAGAACAGATCACTATTGCAAGACTCTTTGGAGATTGTGGAGAGGAGACAATTAGCACCTCAGTCTGAAGATGCACCCCCAAACACTCAGATACGGCCCAAACCTCTCGGTTTTCTGTTTATACAGGTACACTGATGCTGGTTGGGACTCCAGCTCTGAAATAAACCTGTGCAATGGAAGAAAAGAACAGGTCTGCTGGGGCCACCTCATCTATGGTGCTCCATTTCTTGGGCCCACAAATGCAGGACAATCATGCTAGATTCTTACATGCCCAGAAGAGTCTCTTTCTTGTAAAACTTTGCCCTCCAACAGGCAGAGGGAGGGGTGGGCTTAACAAAGGGCAAGACAGGTTCCGCTACCTGGTATATAGGAAAGAGAGAAAGCACTACTAGACGTACAAACCGTAGTGTATATGCAGCTTTGATAGGCGGCTTGTTAGGAGAAAAAGTGGAAACTCTGAAGGGCAGAGCCCACCGCAATTCAAGAGAGAAAAGGCGCCAGAAATACCTTCTTCGGCGTCTGACATATATTCACCGTCACTGAGAATTTCAGGGGCATTCGCTTTACATGCTGCACAATTCAAGTGAACAAAACGTTAGGCTCGTCTTACAAATCCAGGGAAACAATTTACCGTTGCAATTTTAACAGAAAAATCCCATGAAAAGGGGTCTTCTCAATCACGGGGGTCTTTCATGCACGTACCTTCATCATCAGACATGTCCAAAACTTCGTTCATGGTTTCCGGGACATTCATTTTATGTTTTTCTGTGACAGTCTGTTAAAAAGGAAGAAGCACCGTTTCGATTTAAAATGATCAGTAACGTTCTCTGGAAACTCTTGTAATAATAATCGACATGAAATAGTTTCCCCCCCTATTCCTTGCAGTATTTCATGTGCCTATTTTATCATTACAACAAATACTCAAAATGATACCGATGTGACTGTGTAGACCAGGGTTAGGCAACCTTGGCTCTTTTGTGACTCGTGGACTTCAATTCCCAGAATTCCTGAGCCGTCATGGCTCTGCTTGGAAACCTCTCCCTTTCCCCTCAGCATGGCTGGCTCAGGAATTCTGGGAGTTGAAGTCCAGGAGTCATAAAAGAACCAAGGTGGCCTACCCCTGGTGTAGACCAATCCTCTCCAGATGGGTCAGACTACAGTCCCCATCAACCCCCCCACTGTCTGAATACAATGCGATCTCTACTCCTACCTATTGGGGTATTTCTACATGGCTGCTTCCAGACAAGTCTACTGTAGCTACTTTCTGTTGCTTTCCTCAAAATGTTTTCTCTCCCTCCCCCCCCCCCATATACACACCATCTACTCCACAGCCCTGGGATTTCCTAATAAGCAAGGTCTGGGGCGGAGTGAAAAGACACACCCCCCCTCATTAGCCACAGAAGCACCCCAGGGATCTTGGGCCTGTTGGTTCCACCTAATCCAGGGGTAGGCAACCTTGGCTCTTTTATGACTCGTGGACTTCAACTCCCAGAATTCCTGAGCCAACATGCCTGGCTGAGGAGTTCTGGGTGTTGAAGTCCACGAGTCATAATAGGGCCAAAGTTGCCTACCCCTGACCTAATCCATGGGCTGATATGGGGGGGGGGATGCGAGGATTCTTATGTACTTCATTTTGAGCTTTCCCACCCCAAAAAATAGGGGGAGGGATATAAATCTAATAAACGATGAACGTTAAATTATTCGTTTCATGAGGGCTGAAACTAATTTGAGACAAAAGGAGGATATCGATCTGCCAATCAATTTGTTCAATATTTTTTTTCAAAAAAAAAAAATATTGAACAAATGTCATGCAGTGTTAGGAGAACACAACCTTCCCAATACGACTGGCTGCTCCTCGTTGTTTCAGCAGTTAATGTGTTCACTGCTCCCTTTCATCCGCTTCTCTTCATCCTTTTTACAGATGTTGCTGCTCTGCTTTCGGTTAATTCTTTTATTTTAAACCTGCCCTCTGTAAAATTATTTGCAAGCTGCAAGGAAACTCTATAAACCTAAAAATTATGAGGAACGTCTGAAACGGGTGAAAATAAAAGAGGAGGGAGCTGAGAGGGGTCTACAGTGAGCTTCCCTCCCGCTGAATTTTCATCTGCCTTCAGCACTTATTCTGCTAAGGCCCGAGCTCTCAGCTCAGATGGACGCTGTTCAGGCATGGGAACTTCTGCAGCCTGAAGTACACCAGCTAACCTCTTCTTATAACGAGAAAGGGAGGTCAGTCTCTTGAGTTGGACTGCAGGAAAGGTGGTGTAGAAAATTTCCCAGCCTCTCCAAAACTGCTCCCTTTGGATCTTTCCTGCTGCATTTTTAAGAAGAAAAAAAACCCCACCTGGAGAGGATTCTGTAATGGAAACCAGCTACCCTGAATCATTCTGAGGATCATCCCCCCAGCTCTGGTCTAAAAAGTGGATAGACTGCCTTGGCATGGAGTCAGATGCATTTCTAATAAAGGAGAATATTTGCAGTACAGGGTTGAAATGAGGGTCCTTGGTGCTCTATTGCAGATGCTCCATTACCCAAACTAGGAAACATCCTCAGGATAATGAAATCAAGATCACGTGAAGTGATCCCGTGAAGTGTTAATACCACTTTACAAGGCCTTGGTAAGGCCACACTTGGAATACGGCATCCAGTTTTGGTCACCACGATGTAAAAAGGATGTTGAGACTCTAGAAAGAGTACAGAGAAGAGCAACAAAGATGATTAGGGGGACTGGAGGCTAAAACATATGAGGAACGGTTGCTGGAATTGGGTATGTCTAGTTTAACGAAGAGAAGGACGAAGGGGGACATGATAGCAGTGTTCCAGTATCTCAGGGGCTGCCCCAAAGAAGAGGGAGTCAAGCTATTCTCCAAAGCTCCTGAAGGCAGGACAAGAAGCTACGGATGGAAACTCATCAAAGAGAGAAGCAACCTAGAACTAAGGAGAAACTTCCTGACAGTTAGAACAATTAACCAGTGGAACAACCTGCCTCCAGAAGCGGTGAATGCTCCAACACTGGAAGTTTTTAAGAAGAGACTGGACAGCCATTGGTCCGAAATGGTATAGGGTTTCCTGCCTGAGCAGGGGATTGGACTAGATGACCTCCAAGGTCCCTTCCAACTTTATTATTATTATTATTATTATTATTATTATTATTATTATTATTATTATTATTATTATTATTATTATTATTATTATTATATGTCTGCAAGAAAGCAACCAAGCTCAGAGAGCACCAAGGACCCCTCAGATGCTTTTCTGTTATGTTTTGTTTCTTTGGAATGACACAGCAGCTTCCAATGGACAGGGAGCCATACTTACAATTGTCGTCATTGTCTCTTCCGTCACTATTTTCAGCGTGTCGACAACAGAAATGTATCCCAGTCGTTTGGCAATGGCCAGGGCAGTGTTCCCATTCTAGAGAAGGAAAAGCTTCCTAAGAAGAGGGACTCCAGCAAATACTCCACTGGAGAGGCAGCTGGAAATCCAGCCTGCTTCCCCTTCAGGAACTTTTAGCTGACATCTACTAGGAGGGGTTAGTCTGAGGCTGTTTCCATGGGAAGCAAATGGAAAAGTAAAGTCTGGCTTGGACAACCAACCACTGCAGAGCAAACAGAGACAGTTGGGGTTATCGACACTCCATCTGTGACCAAGCTTATGAATTCTCAGAAAAAGGGATACTTGAAATGCACCGGGCAGAACGGAGAGGTGAGGAAAACACCAGGTTTTTAGGGCTGCCCTTCAAGCCTGGCTGAAAATCCAGACAGGAAAAACATCTCAAAGGTCCTGAGACGGGGATGACCGCCCTTGAGCTTCTCTGTGAAAGCCACCCACAGACAGAAGTCGGGGATGGTCCAAGGGCAATCTGCTTCTTGAGAACAAGGAGACCCTAGAACAGTGATGGCGAACCTTTTAGAGACCGAGTGCCCAAACCGCAACCCAAAACCCACTTATTTATTGCAAAGTGCCAGGGCCGCATCAGCATTGTGGTGCCTTCAGGGGGGGGCAGGGAGGCGCCTCTGAGTGCCGCCTCTGGCATGCAAAACCCCGGGGGCGCAAAAATGGACCACCATGCTGCAAGACGCAAAAACGGCTACCGCTGCGCCACAGGGTGCAGATAAAAGGTGCTGCACCACACAAGAAGGGGGCAGGGCTAGTGAGTATCACACAGGCACTAACCCTGCCCCATTTGCAGTACGTGCGTGCTCGTGGCCCCATGTGCGCATGGACACATGTAAAATGCTAGTCGGCTGCTTTGCCTCTTTTGTACTGGGTGGGGCTCCTGCTCCAGGCGGTGGTGGCGGCCTGATGGACCTGCTGCTGGTGGCGGTGGTGCGCGTGCCAACAGAGAGGGCTCTGAGTGCCACCTCTGGCACGCGTGCCATAAGTTCGCCACCACTGCCCTAGTACAAGTCTGCCATGAAGAACCCAGGCGACATGCAGGCTTATATAGGGAGACTTGAGCTGCATCCTTCCCTTTTGAAAACTCCAGAATTATGAACAGAAACAGAAGAGCAGCCATTAACCAGCCAAAGAGGAAGCCTGCCAAAAGTGGGACCCAAGATCTCTTTCCCCCCTCCCACACACACAATTTCTTACCACAGTGAGCTCATTGGGGGATGCACCGTTCTGCAGCAGGACGTTGATGATGTGGGTGTGTCCTTGTTGAGCTGCCTGGTGCAGGGGGGTGTAGCCATTCTAAGGAGAAGAAGAGTGAAAGGGGGCTGTTGCAAGAGACCCTCCAGGGACCCCCTCCCCATCCACACAGAGGAAGGGGAGACAACAGATGGGAAGGGGGGGTGGGGATCGGAGAAAAATCTTACCCTGGTTTTGGCGTTCACTTTTGCAAATTGCTGCAGAAGGAAATTGACTATCTTTATGTTTCCGTAGTGGCACCCAACGTGTAATGGAGTGTAGCCCATCTGAAATTAAATCCAGACAAAGGAAAGTGCAAAAAGAATGGCAGGATGATAAGTACGGCGCTATTAATAATAACGTAATGCATTTAAGCTCCAAGTCTTCTCCTCCACCCCACACCAAGGTGTAAAGTAGCTCCAGTTGTGTTTTTTAAAAAGGTTTTCAGAGAACGCATTGGCCCCAAAAGCAGATGGACCCAGTTTACGGAATCCCTATCATTATTGCAATGGGGCAGCAAAGAAAGGCAGCGGCCATATTTAATGAATACCCCAATGTCTGATTTTGTGGTGCTAGCTGGGAAGTTTGTAGGTTGGGAATGCTTCCTCGACCAGGTGGACCGCTGGACTTTGAGCCACGAGATCTGGATTCAAGTTCCCTTGCAAGTAGGAAGCTGAGCTAGAAGTCTCTATCACAACTATCCTATCTCATGGGGCAGTGATGGCGAACCTTTTAGAGACCGAGTGCCCAAACTGCAACCCAAAACCCACTTATTTATCGCCGGGTGCCGGGTGGGCGTGGCCCACTGGGTGGCCGTGGCCATGGTGGTCATGGCAGGCTGGGTGGGTGTGGCCAAGGTGGGCACGATCACCTCAATGTTGCTCATGGGGAGGGACGCCTGTGGGGGCTGGGCAGGGTTGGGGGAGATCCAGGGGGTCTCTGGCAGGTGGGGCGGTGGGTAGGAGGCTCGTCCTGCGGGGTGAGGCGAGGCAGGGCGGGGATGCTATTGTCACAGGGCAAGGTGAGGCAGGGGCCGGGGCAGCTGCTGCCTGACACTATCAGCCCCTACACACAGAGGTCAGTGCGCGTATGGGTGCTGGGATGCATCCGGCCACGTGGGACCTCGGCGAGTTAGCGGGTGGCTGGTTGAAGAGGGACGGTTGCCGTCTCCGGGGCACGGCATGCGTGCCCACAGAGAGGGCTCTGAGTGCCGCCTCTGGCATGCGTGCCATAGGTTCTCCACCACTCTCATGGGGTTATCACAAAGACTCACAAAATGAGAGGAGCCCGGCTGGACACATGGCAAGGGTGCTCACTTTTTGTGTGGCTCCTGTCGCAATGAACATATCTACTGACACTGTAGGGCTGAGGAAGCCCCAAGGATTGCATCACAATAAAAAATAGGGGGGGGGGAATCTCAGAGAGAGAAAAATCTGCTTGATCAAGAATGCTGATGACAAGAAGGAGCCCGGTGGTGTTTTCAGACATTTCAGGATCACCACAATTACCCTTAAAAGTCACGAGCAATTTAAGCCTTATCGTTTCCATCAAGATAATGTTATTTCTCCTTTCGAGACAGGTGCTTATTTAGCAGAACTGAGCTGGGAATGCATGACAGGGACAGTTCACAAAAGAGTCAAGGTAATGTGATCTTTTCTGATGTACAACTGCATAGCAAATAAAAGCTCTCCGGGGGCCCTGGTTGCACACATTCTCACACCTCCTCCTTGAGACACAAGTGCTTACTTATTAGACACATGTTAGTATGGAGCTGTTTACTCACTTGACAACAGACATATGCACTTATATTCACATTTTCAGGGTGGCATCTACTGTTTGTTTTTAAAGCACAGGGATATTCCTATGACACAAACCAACAGGATCTACTGAGATCCTGCCAGCTAGCAGATTTTGCTTGATAGAGCCAAGCAAGGATGAGAAACCAAGCGACCCAGCATCTCTGGATGGAGATCAGATAGTCTACAGAGAACTTAGCAGGAGGCCAACAAGCATTTGCTTTTATGTACTAAGTCCTGTTGCCATCATCATCCCAGCTCTTGGAACATGGTCTTGGTTTGAGAATCAGCCCAGAATTTATTTGAGGTATTGCAACACCATCCGGAAGATTTAAGCAAAATGTGGCCCACAGTCCTTCAGGAAGATTGGATCCTGTTGTATCTTATCTTGTTTAATAACAAATAGCCTTTTACATTGCACTGAAAATGTGGGGAACATTAGAAGCGCATAAAACAGAACTAACTGCCCTGTCCAGATATTATTTCAGCTTAATTCAGCCAAAAGGTGAATATTTAGGCCGTTAACTTAGCCCAGGGGCAGGCAGCCTTGGCTCTTTTATGACTCGTGGACTTCAACTCCCAGAATTCCTGAGCCAGCGTGGCTCAGGTTGGAAACCTCTCCCTTTCCCCTCAGCATGGCTGGCTCAGGAATTCTGGGAGTTGAAGTCCACGAGTCATAAAAGAGCCAAGGTTGACTACCCCTGACTTAGCCCCTCTACTCTTTCCTTTACAGCAGGGGTAGTCAACCTTGGCTCTTTTATGACTCGTGGACTTCAATTCCCAGAATTCCTGAGCCAGCTTAGCTGGCTCAGGAATTCTGGGAGTTGAAGTCCACGAGTCATACAAGAGCCAAGGTTGACTACCCCTGCTTTACAGGATTGATTGATGGAGCATATAAGACCCAACAGAAACCACAAAATGAATTAATCTTCCATTCCTTATCATTTCCTTTCTTTCCTCTACACGAGGAAACATAATAAATGAAATTACACTTGACTTGGTTATTGAGTTCGCCAGTTGGTGGGTTCAAAACGCAATGAATTGCGAGCTAACCAAACAGGTTGAATTTACCTCACAAGAACCCAGTCAAGTCTAATGCTAAACAAATTGAACATGTCCCTGCAAATAAAGCCACTAGTAAATACGATGTGCAAACACAGCCCTTGCGCACAGTTCTGTTTAACTGTACATCATTTTTGGCAGAGGAAATTTAATTTCCAGATTGTTCAGGGGAAGGCAAAGCATATGTGGTGCCATCTTGTGATACAATTACATGTAACAGCTACACGAATGGCTTCTTACAGGGGAACCCCAGGTATGGAGAGCCAATTCTGAGCACACCTTTTCATTCTGATCTGGCCTGAATCAAAGTCCTGCTTCTTGTATGTAGGGGACTCTCGGCAAACCTTGATTGTCATTCTCTGTGCCAGGTAAATCATTCAAAAGAATGCAATGAAAACAGCCCTAAATGTTGCAGCAATGTCCCCATTTTTGAGATGGCATTTCAGACCCAAACAGTTTTGAGATATGCTACTACTTCGTGCCCTTTCCTTTAGGACTATTTTGCTTTACAGTTAGCACTAAGTAAGCTAACAGGGTCCCATCTAGGCTTCTAATTAAATTGCCGGTGCAATTTAATGGGTGTGTGTGTGTGTCAGGAAATGCTTTTAAAAAATGATTGACTGGAGACACTGAATGTGCTGGAAAGAGGCAGTAGAACAGGGAACTGAAAGTGCCACCACCACCACCTCCTCAAGAAGGTAGGCTGACTTGGAACAGATCCAGTTCCCAGCTGCTTTCCTAATTTATTTGTGCCTAAATGTGATGTGTTTAAGTGTGAGATTTCTCCTCTGTCTGCCTGTTTTTCCCTCCATGGATTTTGCTGCCGCAGGGCTGCCGTACCAGCACGCCACCTTTTATGGCAGGGTAATCAGCTTCCTGACCTTTGATAAGAGGACAAGGGCAGGTAATTATTACTGCAGCAGGCTTTTTTCCACTTCCAAAATAAAGAGCCCGGAAACCCTTTCATCAGAATAGCTGGCTGGGCTGTCTGTTATTATGTCCGCAACAGATCCTCGGTCCTTCTCTGAGCAGGAAGGCAGTGAGACCACACAGCTTGCCTTCATCCAGCTATGCAGTTGGGCCTCCTGTCCAGAAGGACTCTGGTTTTTAGGTTTTTGGTTGTGGTTGTTATTGTTTTTTTAAGGATAGAGAGAAATGAAGGCAAGCATCTTCCTTCACCTGATCAAAAGGAAAAAAAATTATCTACTCTAAAACAAGATCCACGCCTCCCAATTTGAGAAGTTCCCCCAGCCTGCCTTCTGCATCCACATTTTTGGGCCAGGAGTCAACAAGCTTCTTGAAGAAAAACAAGCAAAAAAAATCTGTTGCTGCCTCTTTCAACTCCTTCAACCTGCCGAAGATTTAGGGCTGCACCTCCCATAGGCCTCAGCCAGCCAGGGGAACGACTGTTATGATAATGGAAGTTGTAGTCTGAATCTCCTGTGACTGATTTGTTTTTTTGAAGCAACCTAGAACTAAGGAGCAACTTCCTGACAGTTAGAACAATTAACCAGTGGAACAACCTGCCTCCAGAAGCGGTGAATGCTCCAACAGTGGAAGTTTTTAAGAAGAGACTGGACAGCCATTTGTCTGAAATGGTGTAGGGTTCCTGCCTGAGCAGGGGGTTGGACTAGATTGACCTCCAAGGTCCCTTCCAACTTTATTATTATTATTATTATTATTATTATTATTATTATTATTATTATTATTATTATTATTATTATTATTATTATTATTAATGTCACATGCCTCACAGCTAAACAGGTCAATCAATTCCAAAGCAGAAGAGTGAGTCTAGGGTTGAGGGAGGCAGAGTGTGGAAATGAGGCATTGTGGTAGAAATGAGAAGGACCATCCATCCACAATCTGATGAGATCAGACACACAAAAGAAAGGCCCAGAAAGGAGTCCATAGGCAGCTGGCCAGGCACCAGAGGAGATCTGATCAGCTGCATCCAGGATCCCACCCATCTTCTATGGTGTAACATTTATTTATTCGTACCTTTATTGAACAAAGGTGCTTTGGCACAAGAAATAATTCCCAAGTCAGAAAGAGCGGGGGGGGGGGGCAGCTGGTTTTACCCATGTTAATTTGCCTCTTCCGGGGTGGTTTAAATACGATCTTTCCACAAATCCTACCTTAGTGGGTGCATCCACCACAGCTCCTTGGTTGACCAGCACCTCTGCAACGTTGATTCTGTCCTCTTGGGCTGCCAAGTGCAATGGAGTCAGGCCACTCTGCAAATCACACACGGCAAATCAGGTTTTGGGCAGGAGGATCTGATCAGAAGCATCAGGGCCTGAGTTGAATGCCCAGCGAGGCCGGGCCTCTCCTCCTGAGCTTAACAAGAGGTCAGCAGAAAATGCCCACAGGGTGCTCAATACACATTTCAACCACGTTACGTCCAATTACACAACTAAAGACTGAAAAAGGAATAGATAGTGCAGGAACAAGTCAGTTGCCATGCTTTATAAAGCGAGTACTATTGTTTGTGTTGGGGTAAAATATAGTGTAAGATACTGTCTTGCTGGTGTAGCACAACTACTCCAGGGGCCCTTTCCCCAAGGCTTACCCATCCTGAACATTAATTTGGCATGTAGAAAACTAATCAAAAAGATGCTATGAGGTTCCTTTTCAATGCCGCATTTTCCTACAACGGAAAAAGACCATTCGTAAGATCTCAAAGGTGCGCAAAGAAACAACTGCACTTTTTAAGAATGATACCACAGGCCCATTGAACGCCTGGCCCGAGCAATGTTTTATCAACCACAATCCAGTTTTGTTCCATCGTACTTGGTCTTCTGCAAGTCTCGGAGCAGAAGAAACGTTCCTGCTATCAGATCGGGTGGCCCACATGATTTGGCTACGGGGCTTCTTTTGGCTGTGTTTTTTTTGGGGGGGGGGCAACTGTGTGATGTCCAAGGCAACAGGCCGCAATTTTCTCACTTCATCTCATGCACGTTTTGTATTAATTCAGTGAAGATTAACTGGTTAGTTTGCATTTAGTCAACTCCGTGTGATGATGGTCTGTGGTTCTACAGTGAACTTGCAATAGATGTAATAGAACTACTGGAGTTTACAATATCCCTGTAATTCAGTCCTATGATTCAGAAGCAGGACATAAAAATACAGAGAGGTGTAAGAGAATCTATCTATCTATCTATCTATCTATCTATCTATCTATCTATCTATCTATCTATCTATCCATCCATCCATCCATCCATCCATCCATCCATCCATCCATCCATCCATCTATCATCTGTCTGTCTGTCTGTCTGTCTGTCTGTCTACCTACCTACCTACCTAACCTATCTGCCTGTCTGTCTGTCTACCCTATCTACCCTACCTATCTACCCTCTCTCTCCCCCCCCTCTCCCTTATCTTATCTTATCTTATCTTATCTTATCTTATCTTATCTTATCATCTTATCTATCTATCTATCTATCTATCTATTTATCTATCTATCTATATATCTATATCTGTATATCTATCTATCTATCTATCTATGACTGATAGCACTTATCTATCTATCTATCTATCTATCTATCTATCTATCTATCTATCTATCTATCTATCTATCTATCTATCTATCTATCTATCATCTACCAGGAGAGAGAGAAAGAACTAAGAGAATCTGATAGCAGCTTATTAAACTTTTTTATATCCCTTGCAAAGTTCAACATTCAGGATTCACGTGACTCTCCTATGCCAGGCAGGGCTATATTTGTCCCGGATCACAGTTTTCACGATCCTCTCCCACCAGCATTCACACCATTAAATCTGGCTTGCAAGCTATTCCACATCCTCGTATAGGGCAGAGATTGAATGTCATGCAAAACTCATGGTCACGGAACAAGATTCCCCGTGGACTATGGAGTTACTATGGACAACGGGCAGCAGCACAATACCGCCCAGCCAGGGCACTGGAGAGTACGGAATCTCTCCACACAGCCCACATACCTTGTTGCTGAGATTCACGTTGGCGTTTCTGGTGAGGAGCAAGGAGACCATGTCCATGTGACCCTCTTGGGAAGCCAGATGCACAGGAGCAATGCCTTGTCTGGTCACGGCATTCGCATCAGCGCCGTATTCCAGCAACGTGGTTGCTATGTCCATCTGGTTCTTCTTGGCAGCGATGTGCAGCGGAGTGTAACCATTCTGTCAAGGCAAATATCTTTGGTTATGGGCTCTTTCATTAAAAAGGAGTGGAGCTATTATAACTGGCGTTTGCCGGTGAGGATTTCTAAACCTTTAACTACATACTTTCTCTTGTATGGGACAAAAAAGATTTTTTTTTCCTTTTTCAAGGAAATTACGCAATCTCCACCTCCCTCTCCACCCCCTATAAGTAATATTTTTTTTCTGGCCCTTTCTTGGTGATTCCCAAGACAATCACGTTGCCTGGAAATGCCTTTGTCGATTTTCCTTATACTTTCAGCTAAGAAAAATCACTAAGGAAAGAAGAATCAGTTTTAATTAAGAAATATTCTTCTTTTTTAAAAAAAAAATTTAATAAACTTTTATTGAGTAAACATTTAAAAACAGGTTGAACACAATGTGGCTTTTCTGGCTGTTATTTTGCCATACATACTATATACCATATACCATATACCCTATATCTCCCTATTCACTGATCTTTTATACCATTTACATATTGCATTTTATACTATTTACATGTTTATATATTTACATACATATTTACGTCTATTTACAACATAACTTCCATTTCCATTCTTATTTCATATTCTTTCTGATCCCTATCTTATGCTCACTTTGAGGTTGAAAATCTACACTTTCTCTCTTCTAGATGAGCGTTCTCTGTTCTGACTTTTTCTCCTCGAGTCTAACCAATAGTACATCTTATCCCAAACTTCATAATACTCTGTTTCGTCCTTGTCTTTAATTTCTAATGTTAGTCTATCCATCTCTGCACATATCAAAAAATTTATTTAATTAGTTCACTCTCCACCGGGGAATTTCCGTTTTTCCAGTTCTGGGCATAGACCAGTGATGGCAAACCTTTTAGAGACCGAGTGCCCAAATTGCAACCCAAAACCCACTTATGCATCGTCGGGTGCCGGGAGGGTGTGGCCCACTGGGTGGGAGTGGCTGTGGTGGTAATGGCAGACTGGGTGGGACTAAAAAGTTCAATCAATCAATTCTAACTTTGCAAGATCTTTCCCCCCCCCCCGCAAGAAGTTGAAATTGATTGATTGAACCTTTTTTTTTTTTTTGTACACGGCGGCGGAGGCCTAAAGCGAAAAGGTTTTATAAAACCCAGCTGAAGGCCTAGGACTGGGCACGCGACGGTGCGCGTGCCCACAGAGAGGGCTCTGAGTGCCGCCTCTGGCACCCGTGCCATAGGTTCGCCACCACTGGCATAGACCAACCTGGCTGCTGTTATAATATGCAACACTAGATATGTCTCTCCTTTGTTAAACTTCCCATCTATCCTTTCCAGTACAAACATTCTTGTGGTGCCCAACCTCATTCTCCCTTTCCTCCTCTTGTAAAAAACATAATCTGAAGATTGGAAGCAATTCCATTAATATATTGAAACTGGCAAGGGTGTCTGTAGGAGCTCGGATGGGGACTGGGAGATGAAGAGAACCTTCTGAGATGTTAGAACATGTTGAAGCAGAACCCTGGATAGGGTGAGGGTGATGTCACAGGGCATCTTCCAGTGACACAATGGAGGCATTCTCTTCCCCCTCTTCCATCAAGGGAAGTCGTGAAACTAAGGTAGATGTTGCCTGGATTCTACCCTGGAGATCACAATCTGTCCAAAGACAGACAGATGTGGCCATTTCCTCACCTCTGCTGAACTAAGAGTTTGGGAAAAGCTTAACTGCTCTCTGGAAAGGAGGATTTGCAAAAGGGAGATATGACTAGGGAGGTGGTCTGAAAAGGGGGGAAAAAGAGAAATATTGGAGGAGGGACATAAAACTTTTAAAAAAATACAAAAAAGAAGATTTTTAATAAGTGCAACATTAGGAAAGCGGAAATATGCCCCTCCTCCCACTTTACCCCCCCTCTGGGTCTCCTCATCTCAGGAGAGGATAGAACAATTATCAAGCAAAAGTCCACAATTTCATTTTTAGATTGTTTGGGTAGCTGCGTTAAAAATAAAAACATAAGTCAGTCAGTAAGTCATAGCCTGTCTCTTAACTGTGGAGATGCATAAGCTCGCTAGAAAACAGAATAACAACTCAACTACAACCTTCTCTGTTCACAGACTCTGGATGACTTTCTGATTCTAGGACCCGGTTGTAGAAGAAAAGACAGATTAAGAAGCTGGGATGCTGGCACTGCACCGTCTAGGCACGAATAACTGAGAAAATTCTCCAGGAAAGTTACAAATGGCATTTTAAAGCCAGCAGATATTCTTGCATCCTATTTGCTCCTGGGGAGGAAAGCTATGGCAAATCTAGACAGCATACTAAAAAGCAGAGACATCACCCTGCCAACAAAAGTACGTATAGTCAAGGCCATGGTTTTCCCAGTTGCAATGTATGGCTGTGAAAGTTGGACCATAAGAAAGGCTGAGCGCCAAAGAACTGAGGCCTTTGAACTATGGTGCTGGAGAAGACTCCTGCGAGTCCCCTGGACTGCAAGGCGATCAAACCGGTCAGTCCTAGAGGAGATCAACCCCGACTGCTCTTTAGAAGGCCAGATCCTGAAGTTGAAACTCAAGGACTTTGGTCACCTAATGAGAAGGAAGGACTCCCTGGAGAAGAGCCTAATGCTGGGAAAGATTGAGGGCAATAGAAGAAGGGGACGACAGAGAAGGAGGTGGCTGGATGGAGTCACTGAAGCAGTAGGCGTGAGCTTAAAGGGACTCCAGAAGATGGTAGAGGACAGGAAGGCCTGGAGGAACGTTGTCCATGGGATTGCAATGGGTCGGACACGACTTCGCAACAACAACATTTGCAGAACCTGATTTTGGCATAAAGCTGTGGCTGTTAGTTATACAGACTGGTGCGTATTTAGAGTTGAGCTGCATTTTTTCAATATTGTTTTCGTAGAGCAAAAAGAAAATGTTTGACAGGGGGGAATGACAGACCTCCCACCCTCCAGCCGATGAAGACAACTGGAGCAGGAGAAATCCTTCCTTTCCAGAGAAAATATTGAAGAAAACCCTTCAGCCAATGTGGACATCTGCTCGGTTCTTAGCTGACTAGTGAACAGCTCTTGGAAGGCCCTTCCGTGACCGAAGCTGATCTCAGCTCAGTTTTGTGACTTTCAGGAGGCCTTTGACAAAAATGGCCCATAGGCAGCTGCTCAGGCATTGGATCAAAGGTGAAGGAATCCAGGGAGCCAACCCATAATTTCTGGTTTTCTCTCAAGTCTGTCATTTTGTCATTTGGGCTATAGTGCAGCTGTTGGCTCAGGGGAAGAAAAGAGAAGTGCTTGCTCTATGAAAAGATATTTTTTCTGCGTCAAGCTAAGGCGACATCCTGACTCCGTGAAAATGTGTTATTTCTTGTTATTGCACCCAGTGATAAGGCTTTGGAACTCAGACCTACTTCAGAAAAGGACCAGACATCTAATTGTTTCACCATTCAGATGGAAGCAATCCCAAGGAAGCCCCTTTGTGCCAGTTTTTTTATTCTCTGAACAAACCCTTAAAACAGGCTTTTGCAACGAGAAAGCCCATTGGTCCAAAACGAGGACATGATGACACTAACAACCCTAACCCCGGTGGACCAAGGAATGGCTGCTTTGTCTTACAGCTTTAGGACAATATTTATAAAATAACTTATGTTTCTCGAGGCAGTTTGGAACCAGAGAGAAAGAGAGAAGCCTGTGGGTTGTAGATTACTTGACAAAGATATCCACACATTTGCTTTGGGCGTAAACCCCTGAGCGGTGTGCTATAGGTCCTCCCTTGATTTGCAGGCCTCAAGATTGATTGTTAGGTTTCCTCCCGCCCCATCTTATCACAGCTCACCTTAACTCACAACTGGTATGTGACATTTTCCCACTAGGGTCATTTGGATTTGAGTCAGCAAGCTGTAGCCTACGAGTTTTTGAGTCCGGCACATCTTGGAAATGGCCACGTCCCCCAAAACATCACTCCATTGGGCAATCAGGGGACTTCTGCCCCCCATCTTCCCTTTTAAGTGGGCCACAGCAGAGCAGTCCCCAGAGGAGGAGAGAAGAACAATTCATCCACCATCTCTCAAACTCCGCTCCATAAATTCAGTTCTATTAAGACTGAAGGGTCTTTCTGACGTGTTTCTTTTTCTGTCTCAACAGCCTAAGTGAGCCCACCACAGGAATTTTACCAGGGATTTAAAGAACACAACATTTTGTATTAATGGTTTCATTTATTCCAAGAGTCTTGCTGGATCGGATTAAGATCAAAATTCTACGTCCGCTTCTCCAGGAGCGAACGTTAGCGACCCTCTCTGAGAAAGCACGTACAGGACTGCACTGAAATACAGAGCATCAGAGGTTGGGTTCGAATCCACGTTCTGGAATTCGGATTGTTATCTCATGGGCAGAAATCAATTTCCACGTTTGCCAAGTTTCCACCGTATGCAAACAAGTTGCCGGCATTTTCCACTTCAACCTTTCCAATCTCTAATCAATCTACACACAGGTTGCCACACAGATACTGATGAAAGTGATAAACAACCATGCAAGGGTCTTACCTGACTTTTTCTGCTTAACTCTTTCCTTTCCTTTGACATCAAGAAACAATCGAAAAAAAGGAGCCCATTCAAATTACACATTTGCCCTCGTGGAGGAAGAAACGAAAGCAGGGTAGCCCTGAAGCTCAAGAATCAATGCTACTATTCACACAACACATTTAATCAGATGAGATCTAGCCAAAGGACTCCTTGCCCATATCTTTACTTGGTCTGATTTCAACTTTTCTGGGTTAGTGCGTTATACAAATCCAGCATGCCAATGGAACTCAGAAAATCGATAAATAAGCTAACACATTAAGCGTGTTGTGTGAATGTTGCCAAAGTATTTTAGAAACGGATATCTCCCTTGATGCTGTGTGAAAAAACCTGAAGGAACTCTGACACTTCCTATTCTTCACCTTCATGGAGACTCTCTGTAATACTGACACAGGAAATCTGGATACACTACTATTTACACGGAATCCTACATTATCTAGGTCGGGGTAGGCAACCTTGGCTCTTTTATGACTCGTGGACTTCAACTCCCAGAATTCCTGAGCCAGCCATGCTGAGGGGAAAGGGAGAGTTTCCAAGCTGAGCTATGCTGGCTCAGGAATTCTTGGAGTTGAAGTCCACGAGTCATAAAAGAGCCAAGGTTGCCTACCCTTGGTCTAGTGCAGAGGTAGGCAACCTTGGCTGTTTTATGACTTGTGGACTTCAACTCCCAGAATTCCTGAGCCAGCCATGCTGAGGGGAAAGGGAGAGTTTCCAAGCTGAGCCATGTTGGCTCAGGAATTCTGACCATCTAACCTAAGGGTGCCCAACCTTGGCACCTATAAGACCCGTGGACTTCAACTCCCAGAATTCCCCAGCCAGTCCTTCTGAATTCTGAGAGTTGAGGCCCACAAGTCTTAAAGTTGCGAAGGTTGGATATCCCTGATCTAATCCATCTCCTGCTTCGGATCATCCTATGGTGTCGTTAGAGGAGGCCCAGCAGGGCCTCCAAAGGAAGGGAAAGATAGAAGGTGTGGCTGCACAATCACCCCACTCAATGGCATCGGTACCTTGGCAGAGGCGTGAGGAGAGGCTCCTTGGTCCAAAAGGAGAAGTGCCACTTTCTGATTATCGTAATGTGCCGCAACATGCAATGGAGTTAAACCACTCTAAAAACACATGCAGAACAAACAGGCATGGTTAGAAACCCACTTTACAGAAACACTTGAAGAATTAGGTTCAACTAGGTTGGATGAGGTTTATGGTGGTATTAACTGAGATTTTTGAAATGATCATCAACAACAACACAAGATGCAACACAACACACTGATTTGGACGGGAATGCTCTTCACGCTTTTGAAGACGTCAATTTTGCCGACCTGAATAACTATCCTCCCTGATCTCTTACAGACTATGGATCAGAAATATTGATTCCTACTTTATTTACATGATTCTTAAGAGTTACGTTGTTGTTGTTGTTGTTTTCAGCCCTTTAACAGGGAATGTCTCTTTACCGAAATCTCTTGATAGACACATTCAAACCAGCCTATCAAGATTAAAGTCTATTCCGGTCTCAATCACGTCTTCCATCATCTAATTAAAATGACTCTCGTGTGCATATGCAGCCATGAAAACTAAAGTTGGTAAATTTTGCCCAAGATAGATCATTCATATTTCATGTGAACATTATGAGTGGTCCTCATGTGCAAAATAACACCATCAAAGATGTGTCTTTTAGTAGAAAGCATGTTGTGCTCAGCTAGAGTGGAGATGAGCCCACCATTGGTAGACTTGAAATGACATGTTAGGGGATAGATTGTCCTGGGGAAAAAAAATCCATCTCTGTGGTCACTACTGTACATGCAGTAATATGTAACAATAAAACAATTTGATGGCACATACAGTAGTGGCCAAACTTGTGGAAACCTTTTGGGAAAAGTGTACAGTAGAAATGCTACCTCTGGTTAAGTTTCCACCAAGTTTTCTTCTCATTTCTTTATAACTGGTAGCCTTGTTCACTTAATAAGACTATTTTACATCGCTTTCTGGGCGACCAGTCAACTCTTTGCACCATGACTTTAATTTTATTACGTTTTACAAGCTCACTAAAGGAAAGAACACAAAAAAACCCAATCAACTTGACAGCGATCACATAACACACTGACAAACGTCCTCCTCTCAGCTTCAATACAGGACATCAATAACTGAATCCTACTGTGATCTGATTGGCTCATTGGCAAAACAAGATGATACCCAATTGGCTCTCTAAACACTTGTGCTCATTGGCTACAATCGGATGAAGGAAAGCTACCTGATATCAACCTAAGCAAGTTGTGCTTCCTTTTTCTGGTTATTTGGCTATAATTTTTCACAGAATACAGTACAGATAATTGAACAAGCTATGTTGCCTTACATTCTTGATTAAATTATCTTTCCATTGATATATAATTTTAGGGTACTCCTCCAAAACAAAGTGGTGTTATTAGCCATCAAACCTCAAAAATACACTTTTCCCAAAAGGTTTCCACAATTCTGGCCACTACTGTAATCAATCCATCAAGGTTTTGTGGAGTAGAAGAATATCCTCAAGGAATCAATACCGCTTTTTCAGGAGAAACCAAGATCTTTTGCAATACTACATGGACGTGATGGAATAGGAAAAATACCCCAGTGAGATCCTAATGTTCTCACCAGTTGATGGCTTTGGTGGATGCTAGAACGACCACGTGGAAGCAACATCTGCCTTACCTTTCCAGCCGCATCTGGAGAGGCGTTTTTCTGAAGTAGGAGGTTGGCAACTTCTATTTTGCCGTATTTTGCTGCCACGTGTAGAGGGGTAAATCCTTTCTGCAAGATAAACATTTGCATTAACCATTTTATTTGAGGCAAAGGCCATTTTGGCAGAACCCAGGCGCAACTGAAGAGGTTGTCTTTCTGTGTCACAGCAGAATCGAATGTGCCCTTCCCAGCTACGTGTGGACCTGGAAGGGACGCAAGGATCTACTTTTCTACAATGCACAAGGAAGCCAATTAAATCACTGTGTTTTTCTTTTGAAAGAACTTTCAAATTCTTTTGAGTTTTCCAAAAACTCTGAAAGCACGGCTCCAGGGATAGGACCATGAAATTTGTAATGTCAGATCTTGAGTGGAGCCTTCCTGTTATTAGCAAAAGAAATATAACTTACGCAGGTCGGTAAAAAGGCAAAATAGAACTCGCTCTAATTTCCATCAAATTCAAAATCGGCAAGAGTAATTCAATAATCGTAATTTTCTGCTTAAAGAAGTAAAATAACACAGCCTGTGTAAAAAGGCACCATTTTGACAGAAAACAAATCGGTTTATCCTGAAAACAAAAATAATCAAAGGCCGCTAGGATGATACCCGGTCTGCATAAACCGTTTGAACTACTCCTTGGATAATACTTTATCGTGGGACACTTCGAATGTAGAGATCACTGCCTCCTTTTCAGGACCTAAGTACATACAGATGAACTTCGCATGCACAAATTGTCCTCTTAAATATTCATTGGTTGAATATTTTCCTCTTTTATTTTCTCAACGGTGTACAGAGTTGGCCCATTTGGCCCAAGTTACTTTGTATGGCTGTGAAAGTTGGACCACAAGAAAGGCTGAGCACCAAAGAATTGAGGGCTTTGAACTATGGTGTTGGAGAAGACTCCTGCGAGTCCCCTGGACTGCAAGGCGATCAAACCGGTCAGTCCTAGAGGAGATCAACCCCGACTGCTCTTTAGAAGGCCAGATCCTGAAGTGGAAACTCAAGTACTTTGGCCACCTAATGAGAAGGACTCACTGGAGAAGAGCCTAATGCTGGGAAAGATGGAGGGCAATATAAGAAGAAGGGGACGACAGAGAATGAGGTGGCTGGATGGAGTCACTGAAGCAGTAGGCGTGAGCTTAAATGAACTCCAGAAGATGGTAGAGGACAGGAAGGCCTGGAGGAACGTTGTCCATGGGGTTGCGATGGGTCGGACACGACTTCGCAATTAACAACAACAATAACAACTTTGCTACTTGAAGTTAAGGACCTGATGCCTCCAGGCCCCCGTTCCAAGCACAGAAGCCAACTGGAGTAGAATGGCGACCTTGGGTGTGGGATCCTCCACTGCCTTTGAAGAAGGATGGTTGTTCAAAATGGCTGAAAAGCTGTTCCTGTTGCCCTTTCCCAACCAGACACGACCCCTTCTGCATTACAAAAAGGTCAGCCCTGATTCTAAGCCAACGTTAGACCGGCTCTGAATTAAAGGGATAATTCACAAGTTGCGCTCTGGAGAAGTTTCAGAGTGAGAGAGTTGAATTCTATGGGCTGCTCTCTTCCTGAATGCCAAGGAAATTCATTCCCAAGTACACCTTTTCCGAAAGTAGAAAAGGAGGCTAATATACTATGTTCATATACTCAGGGGGGGAAAAAAGATCAAAATCATGCAGACAATGATTTCCTTGTGAGCCTCTATGCAAACAGGAATTGGACTTTGAAGAGGGATAAAAAAAGAGTATTATGCCTTTGAACTTTGATGTACAGGAAACTCCTGAGAACACCACGGATGGCCAAGAAATCAAACAAGAGGATCATTGAAAAAATTAATCCAGAATACTCACTCAAGGCACAAAAGATCAGGCTGAAGTTATCCTATTCTAAATGGTGTAGGGTTTCCTGCCTGAGCAGGGGGTTGGACTCGATGACCTCCAAGGTCCCTTCCAACTTTATTACTATTATTATATTAACTCTGGAGAAGCCTTTAATTCTGAGAATGGTAGAAAGAAAAAGAGAACCAGCTGCAAAGTGGAGGGACTCCATTATAACAGGGAAGAGGGCACCATTGGAAAACCTGAAGACTAGGCTGGGCAGAACAATCTGTCTCTGGGGTTGCTATGAGTCAACAGTGACTTAACAGCACTCAATCAATCAGTCAATCAATCAATCAATCAGGCAATCAGTCAATCAGTGGGCTTTTCCATGGGAAAAACAACATATTTCTTACTTGCTAGAATTACACATCTTTCTATCTACTTATTCAGCATCTTATAGAAAAACTCCAGAGTCCTGAAACAGTCAACTTGACCTTATTTGATAGATTGTTGGCCCAGAGCAATAATTCTACTGGAATCAATGTCATCCCCAGAGACATAATGGTGTTTTGACAGGGATCTGTTCTCCAAGCTTGCTGTTTAGCTCCCAGATGTTTTATTACCAAACTAGCTAACACCTTCAGCAGGTTTTTTTGGGGTGAAGTGTCTTGCTCATTTATATAGGTCCTGAGTGGTTGGGTGGTCTTGTGACTGGTTGAACCATAAGAGTGATTGAGTCACAGCCAACCTTGTGACTCATCCAAGGTAAATGTTCTTACCTTGGTAATGATACTCAAGGATGCCCCGTGGTCCAAAAGGACGGATGCCACATCTTCATGCCCTTCTCGTGCTGAAAGGTGCAACGGGGTGTACCCGGACGTTGTAGCAGCATTTGCTGAGGCTCCTTGCTGTAACAGCTGCTGGACTATATCGGCTTTGCCCAGACGCGCAGAAATGTGCAGTGGCGTTTGGTCATCCTAGAAATGGCAGGGAAAGAGTAAAACACAGCAAATTCCACGTTGGGGTTCGAGTGTGCAGTCCTTAGAACCCATGGAGGAAAGTGGGAGAACCTCAACAGGGGCCTGGATAAATTAAAACGGTGACTCCAAAACCCTCAGTTCTGACTGGAAGATCATGTCAAGCGAGATAATGTTGGAAAGGATCCCTGGCCATCCAACTGGAACGGATGAGCAGAGCACCAACTGTTTTGTTTTGAGTGTGACATTGGGCCAAATGTCCTTCCCCAAAAGTAAAATGGCTGTTCTGAGCACAAATAAGGGTGGGTTGTGTTTTTTTTTAGCACTCTGAGCTCCACAGAAAATGTTCTACACTGGAAAACACCATGGAGTGCCACGCTCCAACATTTCAACCAAAATGTTTTACAATCTCTTGCAGAGAATCCTAGGACTATCTCCTTGTCAAGGGACAGTAAAGCAGTGTTTCTCAACCTTGACAATTTTAAGGCATGTGGACTTCAACTCCCAGAATTCCACAGCCAGCATTGCTGGCTGTGGAATTCTGGGAGTTGAAGTCCACATGCCTTAAAATTGTCAAGGTTGAGAAACACTGCAGTAAAGGATGATAAACAGCCAGGGAAGGGATATCTCACCCCTTAATGCAGAGCAGCTGAAGGCCGCCTGCAGCAGAGAAGATGAGGAGAAGCTGCTTACCTTGGCTTTAGCTTCCACCTCAGCTCCATTTTGAACCAAGGACCGAACCACCTCTGACTGGCCAGCTCTGGCAGCCATGTGCAGGGCTGTCTCTCCCCTCTGTCAATGGAAAGTAGCATCAAGAGGTTATGATGAAAGAGAAAAGGAAGAAAAACACGTTACTAGCAACAAAAGAGTCATTTGGGATCAGGATGTAAAACCAGATCATCTTTGACCTCTCGGGACTGTCTAGCCCAGGGGTAGGCCACCTTGGCTCTTTTATGACTGGTGGACTTCAACTCCCAGAATTCCTGAGCCAGCATGGCTCAGCTTGGAAACCTCTCCCTTTCCCCTCAGCGTGGCTGGCTCAGGAATTCTGGGAGTTGAAGTCCACGAGTCATAAAAGAGCCAAGGTTGCCTACCCCTGGTCTAGGAGGCTCACCGCTTAGAACAGGAGGACTTAGGAAAGGGGGAGGCAACCTTGGCTCTTTTATGACTCATGGACTTCAACTCCCAGAATTCCTGAGCCAGCGTGGATCAGCTTGGAAACCTCTCCCTTTCCCCTCAGCATGGCTGGCTCAGGAATTCTGGGAGTTGAAGTCCACGAGTCATAAAAGAGCCAAGGTTGCCTACCCCTGGTCTAGCCCTTACAAAGTAATTTATTCCAGAATTGATTTATTTTTTTTTAGCCCCGGAAACACACCATGGTTTTGTTCTTCACCAAATTAAAACATTGCTGTTTTAAAAAGGAGAGATGTTGTACGAGGAATTAAGGCAACCTTGTGTTTCAACGACATTATCCACAGGATAAGTCCATGGGACTAACCTTCAGATCTGAATGTTCCCCACAGACACACACAGAGACAATTTGATTCTCTGCTCTTGTGCTTGAGGACTCTGGATGCCTGTTTGTCAGCAGGCAAACTCACAGCTGGGCCAATCGAAACAAATCAATAGTAATAATAAAAAAGGCTATTAACAATCTGCGGAGCTTCACGCACTTCAACCAAAGGATGGGTCACTAGGGAAATGGCAAGGACAGCAAGAAACTGAAAAGGGGAAGTTGCATGTTTGGAGCGTTTGCCAGAGTTTGCTAGAGTTAAAAGCAAATCCTGCCCATAGCACAGATTGTGCTGAGTGCGCCTGTGGCTCACTTCTCATGGCATTGAGCCTAGCAGAGAATGGCCCGTGGCAGACCGTAGCAAAACAAAAACAGGTATTCTCTGGCCAGCTTTGGGAGAACAATCTCGCCACAAACCACTCTGATTTTTAAAGCTTCTCTTCCTCCTGTGGGGGCTGAAAAATGCTCAGCTTTGATTGGAATCTGCTTCATGGACAGAGTGGCCTCAAAATGACATTCAAGAAATAGAGGCTTTCCCACAGACTGGAGGTGGCTTGTGATCATGCACAAACCTTCTCTCCCCGTGGCACAGATCATGGTTAAAAAGAAATTTGGCTAAGACCTAGAGAGAGAAAAGCTGCAGGACCCATCCCTTCGTAGCCCAGGAGAGAACACTTCGTATTTCCCTCTTCTGAAATCCAGCTGGGAGAACTCCAAAGATAGTGTGAGTGCTGGCCTGTTGTGTTGGTTGGTAGAAAAACCAACAACGGGAGCTTCAAATTGTGGTTCCAGACAAGGTCATTATCTCTGCCCTAGACAAACAGCCCAGCCAAGGGAGATGGAGAGGAGGAGGCCACTAGCCTGCCCAGTAATGAAAGGTCCACCCTGCTACTTACCACATTGGTTGTGTTGGGAGAAGCTCCGTGGTGCATCAGGTGTGAAACAATATTTACATGCCCCATGAAGGCAGCAACATGGATTGGAGTCAAACCCGACTAGGAAATAAGCAGAGAGAAGAAAAGAACCGAAATATAAGCAAAGCATTAGCAGAGTACCCCGGGGGCTGAATGTTTAGGGGGGCAGCTTGCTGAGCTGGCACCTGATGGTTAGTGACTGCAAAAATATACAAGGCTGGCTATTGCCAATATTTATTTAAATCCTTTATTGTCAAAGTACAACATGCGTACAATGAGATTGGATGAGCCTCCCTTTGTGCACCCCCCCATCACGACTCACAATGACAACAAACGCACACTCTTATTGCATCACGTGAACTTATTGCACGACGCGCCGGCCCCGCAAGTCTATCATACATGGAGTTATTTCCCATTCAGGAGTCTGACACCCCTTGGGTAGAAACTGTTCTTCAGCCTGTTGGTGCGGCTGGCTATGCTTCTATATCTCCTACACCCGAAGGTAGGAGAGAGTAAAGAAGTGCTGACCGGGGTGTGAGTCGTCCCTGAGGATTTTCCTCACTCTTCTAAGGCAGCGGGCCCTAGCGATGGCGTCTAGTGGTGTCAGGGGACAGCCTGCGATGTTTTGTGTTGTGCTAACCACCCTCTGTAGTGTCTTTCTATCCGCGGCTGTCAAGCCAGCACCCCACACCATAATGCAGTGTGAGATGATGCTTTCTATGGTGGACCGGTAAAAGAAGGTCATCAGTCATTGTTCCACTTTGTTCTTTCACAAGACCCTAAGGCAGTGGTGGCGAACCTATGGCATGCGTGCCAGAGGCGGCACTCAGAGCCCTGTCTGTGGGCACGCGTACCATGCCCCGGAGATGGCGAGGGACTGGCCCCCGCCACCCCGGCCCCACCCACCCAGTCTGCCATGATCACCGCAGCCATGCCCACCTGGCACCCGGTGATAAATAAGTGGGTTTTGGGTTGCAGTTTGGGCACTGGGTCCCTAAAAGGTTCGCCATCACTGCCCTAAGGAAATGGAGTCTCTGTTGGGCCTTTCTGGCCACCTGGATTGTGTTGATTTTCCAGGTGAGATCTTCGCTGAGGTAGACCCCCAGGAATTTAAAGGAGGAAACTCTCTCCACACACACACACACACACACACACACACACACATCCCAATGTAAAGTGGTGCGGGTTCCTCTCTCAATATTACAAGGCCAACCTGTGGCACGTTCAAAACCAATGTGTTGACACTGAGGCCGCATCCTGCGCATCTACCTAGGTTTGGAAGACATCTTCCATTGCACTCTGTACGCATAGCTCTCCAGAAGGTTTGTTTTCTATAATTCAAAGCAGGGGTAGTCAACCTTGGCTCTTTTATGACTCGTGGACTTCAATTCCCAGAATTCCTGAGCCAGCTATGCTGGCTCAGGAATTCTGGGAGTTGAAGTCCACGAGTCATAAAAGAGCCAAGGTTGACTACCCCTGATTCAAAGCAACTTGAGTGCAGAAAGGCAGAAACCAAAAGTTGAAAAGAGTCACGTAGGCAGATCAAATCCAAGCATTCGGGCAAGAGCACATTTATGCGTTCGTGTGCATCACAGAGACTTACAATGTTCCATTTCACCTATGTGGGAACGAGAGTTTGCTTTTCTATTTTGGTTTGATGGCAGTGAAAGCTATCTTAAAAATTCATGGCGAAAATTGAGCAATGGCCAAAATTGTGGAAACCTTTTGGGAAAAGTGTACAGTAGAAATGCCACCTTTGGTTTCCACCAATATTTCTTCTAATTTCTTTATAACTGCAGCCTCGTTCACTTCATAATACTGTTTTACATCGCTTTCTGGGCAACCAGTCAACTCTTTGCACCATGACTTTAATTTTATTACATTTTACAAGCTCACTCAAGGAAAGAACACAAAAAAACCCAACCAACTGGATAGCGATCACATAACACACTGACAAATGCCCTCCTCTCAGCTTCAATACATGACATCAATGACTGAATCCTACTGTGATCTGATTGGCTCATGGCCAAAACAAGAGGACACCTGATTGGCTCTCTAAACACTCATGCTCATTGGCTACCATCAGATGAAGGAAAGCTACCTGAGATCAACCTAAGCAAGTGGTGCTTCCTTTTTCTGGTTATTTGGCTATAACCTTTCATAGAATACAGTACAGATAATTGAACAAACTATGTTGCCTTACATTCTTGATTAAATTATCTTTCCATTGATATATAATTTTAGGGTACTCCTCCAAAACAAAGTGGTGTTATTAGCCATCAAACCTCAAAAATACACTTTTCCCAAAAGGTTTCCACAATTCTGGCCACTACTGTAATTCTTTTACTCCAGCTTGAAATGTTGTGTCTCCGTTGAAGGTCATTACCTAAGACCGGCATAACAAGGTCTTTTCTGGGTCAATTTTGGATACAGCTCTTTGGGGTTTCTCAGTAATTCATGAGATGAAGGCAAAGTTTTCGCCAAAGGACTTTGTTGTCTTGAAATTAGCAAACAGAAATATTCACCAAGGCAATAGAAGGTGGAGATCATGTTTACTGAGAATCCTTTTTTGGCACGCCTCCGCTCTTGTGCTCCAAGGCTGTAACAGGGCTTATTTAAATAAACCTGACCGTAGCTGCGAAGATGCCTTACCTCTGTGACAGCTTGAATCGAGGCTCCGTGTTTCAGCAGAAGGTCCATCACTTTAATTCTGTTCTTTTTGCAGGCAATGTGGAGAGGCGTGAAACCGTTCTGGAAAATTTTTTTGGAAAGCATTACAAAAATCCCCCCCAAAAGAGAGTTTACAAAAATCTATCCATCCCTTTTTAATAGTGTATGACTGCTAACTCTTTTTTTTTATGATTTGTTTGTTTCCGTTTCTCCAGGTGTTCAAAGCAGTTGATTTTATCTGCACACAAAGGTGAAGTAGGTTGGGCTGGGACAGAGGGATGGGACTCTGAAAAATTACACACACACACACACACACATGGAAGCTCCCATGACGGAAAGTGAGTTTAAAACGGGGTCTCTCACTCCTAGCCCAACCCTTTCAGTAAATACCTTTATAGGGTCATATAAGCTGGTAAAAATAGTTCATTGTCCTTGCTAAAATGCTAATGATAAATGTGGCTCAAAGAAAACAAAAAACAGATGTATCATCCAGCACACAACTGCGTTAGTCCAACTGCGACATTTTTTTTTTTTTAAAAAAGGGATGTCCTGACTCTCAAAGATCCACGTATTTCTGCTCGCGGCACTTGCTTAGATGTTGACCATAAATTTTTAAACTAGTCAAAGCAGCATCAGCTGCTTATTTTAAAAGCAACTGACAGAACTGGGTCTCACCTCTGAAGAAAAATACTTCAGCTACCTTCTCAACTGGAGAAAAATATCAGATGCTTTCAGAGTCATTACCTAGTCTGGCTGAATGAGAACTCTCCTTTGTTGTCCCAATCACCACCAATGCCATATCTTCGTCATCATCAAGGAAATCTTCTGATTGCATTTGCCAAGGGTCTCTCTCTTCCTGCTAAGGCAGTGGTTCTCAACCTATGGGTCGCGACCCCATTTGGGGTCGATCGACCATTTCACGGGGGTCGCCAAGCAAGGCTGTCCGCCATTTTTTCCCCCTTTTCCGGCAGGTGCCTTACCTCCCTTGGGCTGGGCCGGCTGGTGGTCGGCCTGCTCCCAGGCAGGGAAAGTCCTTGACTTATGACCGGTTGGGTAGTCCTCAACTTACGACCAGTTTAGTCCTCGACTTACAACTGGTTTAGTCCTCAACCTTAAAAAGGTTGAGAACCACTGTGCTAAGGGCTACTTTTCTGCATCCCACCTGGAGCTATCTGGTCCATGAGAGAGGTGGTCTTGGTGTGACTGACCCCTCTCTTCCACTGCCCTCAGCTAGGAGGTTAAAACCTTCCAGTGCAAGATTTATCAATTTATGTACTATAAGGGCTTGTCTTCCTTGAAAAAGTCCCTGGCTAATTTAGATTTTGAGATCCTTCCTTCCTTCCTTCCTTCCTTCCTTCCTTCCTTCCTTCCTTCCTTCCTTCCTTCCTTCCTTCCTTCCTTCCTTCCTTCCTCTCCTCTCCTCTCCTCTCCTCTCCTCTCCTCTGACCACAATTGTCAAAAATCAATAGTGCAATTTTGTTCCATTTTCAAGTTCAAAATTCTAGAAATCTGTCTTGGGAAATTCATGATAAGCTTAGTACAACTTTTGCTTTAAAAAAGGAAAAAAAATGTAAACAAAGTCCAGGCTATAGAAAAAGAAAATCCTGACATTAAAAAAAAACCAAACTATGTACATCTTTCCTCTTTAACATCTCACTTTTACAAGACTGCTATTATGCAATTATAGAAAAAACCCTCTAAGGAAGCCACTATCTCCTTCCTTCCTTCCTTCCCTCCTTCCTTCCTTCCTTCCTTTCTTCCTTCTTCCCTCCCTCCCTCCTACCCTTCTTCCCTCCCTCCCTCCCTCCCTCCCTCCTTTCTTCCTTCCTTCCTTCCCTCCTTTCCTTCCTTCCTTTCTTCCCTCCCTCCCTCCCTCTCTCCCTCCATTCATTCATTCATTCATTCATTCATTCATTCATTCATTCATTCATTCATTCATTCATTCAAATAAATTAATAATAAATAAATAAACCCAAGGAGGCCCACAGCCTCTTCTCTTGAACCCTACCACCATTGCAATGTTTTTTTCTCCCAGCTCTCAAACACAAGTCCCAACCTAGCTGGTAAACGGGGGAGGGGGGGACAGGAGGGACCCCGGTGTGCTCACCAGTGCTTTGGCATTAGGATTCGCCTTCTTGTCCAACAAAACCTTGGCAACCTTGTAATGGCCACAGTGAGCGGCCACATGAAGCGCTGTCAGATAGTCGTTGGTCACATCGTCCACGGGTACGTGGTGCTCAATCAGGAGCTGAACGCAGTTGAGATGGTCCCCTTGGGTCGCCATGTGCAACGGAGACAAGCCATTCTGGAATATCAGAAGAGGGGAAGCAGAGTAAGAAAACCACCTCTGGAAAATAAAGACAAGACTAACATCTGGTTCTCGTCTAGCTGCTCAGCTGGATGGGTATTTATAGGGGGAGGCTCAAGGGAAACCTTTCAAGGGGCTGTGATTCTTATCTTACAAAAGCAACACATCCATGGGAACTTCAAAGTAATCGCAGGAAAGGAAAAAAAGAAAAAAAAGGAATGTTTACACTGGTAGAAGTGCTTAACCTGGAAGTCAGACCTTTTCAAGCCAAGACAGGAATAGGCTTCTAATCTTTTAAACCACCGGGTTGTTTTTCACCAAGTAAGAACCCTGTATTTAAATAAAGAGAAACCTTTCCCACACACCCAGAAAGACCTACGTCCAAAATATCCCTAGCGAAGGAATGCAAACAATCTAAAGTTTTGTTGTTAGTTGCGAAGTCGTGTCCGACCCATTGCGACCCCCATGGACAACGTTCCTCCAGGCCTTCCTGTCCTCTGCCATCTTCTGGAGTCCATTGAAGCTCATGCCTACTGCTTCAGTGACTCCATCCAGCCACCCCATTCTCTGTCGCCCCCTTCTTCTATTGCCGTCCATCTTTCCCAGCATTAGGCTCTTCTCCAGTGAGTCCTTCCTTCTCATTAGGTGGCCAAAGTACTTGAGTTTCAACTTCAGGATCTGGCCTTCTAAAGAGCAGTCGGGGTTGATCTCCTCTAGGACTGACCGGTTTGATCGTCTTGCAGTCCAGGGGACTTGCAGGAGTCTTCTCCAGCACCATAGTTCAAAGGCCTCAATTCAAATCTAAAGTTACTTTGCACAGATCTCTAGACATGGATCTTTAAAAAAAGTCAGTGGTTGCAGAAAGGCCTTCTGGATGCATCTCAAGGAAATGCGGCATTTTTTTGAATCAATCTTTGATGTATGAATAGAAGCCGTCAACAACAGATCAGGTAGCCAACAGAGAGAATGTCCACACGAGAGATGCTTAGAATTGCTCTTTGATACTGAGCGCCTTTTATGACAAGCCTAGTAGGACAGCCACAATTGAGAGCTATTGTGGGTTAACAGTTTGATAAGAGGGCAAATAGTCAAGTTCGTACGCATTCCCATGCTTAGTATTTTCCTGGCTTACCGGGAAAAGAGGTATTCTGCATCCCTTGCATCCACTTTTATCTAAATAAGATTACTCTAAAAACTTGTTTACATAGAAAAGTGTTTGTCAACGCTGCTAACATCGGATGTTCTTGCTTTGACAACATATGGAGATGCAGCCATTTTCCTTCTTATCTTTTACTCTTAGAATTAGAGTTAGAATTAGATGATACTGGAGGGGAGGAAGAGGAATGTGCATGGGAGTTTTGTTAGACATAACAATATTGTAACTAGTGTGAGAACCAAGGTTTTTGAAATAAGAGATGATAAGAAATGGCGGGTTGAAGAACTGGAGGGAAAGCCGGCATTTCAAACATATTGGAGAATGTGATTTATGACTGTTAATTAGAGGAAGGAATTGTGCTTTGATACTATGTGTTCAGGGGAGGGGAATTCAGATTTTGGCTTGGCCTATGTACGTGCCGATGCTATGCTACTCAAATAAAGATTCTTTAAGATAAACAATGCCTCGAAGTTCTTTGAAGAGTTTCATCTATCAGAAGCATGACAGTGTTATAGTCTGAAAGGGACTGGGTTTAAAAACAGCTTCTCCTTCCTGTGATTTTGGGTTGAGCTTCCTGCAAGTGTCGAAGAGGCCTAACCCTGCTTAGATTCCAAGCCTAGACTAAATTGGGCCAAGGCTGCCATCTACTGAGACAGGAGAGGAGCTTCAGAAGGCTTCCTGAGACCATCATCCCTTGGGGTGATGAGACAAATTGTAGACAGCCCGGGTCTAAAGAAGCACCACTGAAGGTACCAGAAGAGGTGAAGGAGGGAAGAGGTTCTCCATGGCCCTTTTTCTTCAAGAAATCGACTAGCATCTCCTTTTCTGGTTAGCAGCCATTTGCTTGTGCCAAAAGTAATGATCAGAGAAGAGTAAAACAAGGGCCATGAATGGTTTAAAGTGGGTCACGACCAAATCCACATTAGGCTGAATTTCTGCTGCTACAGTACATTAAGGCAATGTGAGAAATTTAAAAAAAGACCATTTCGGAATCAAATCCACACTGTAGTCAACGCAATGTTTTGAAAAACGAAGAAAATGCCATTTTAGGAATGCCTTAAGAAAACAGCTTTACAGTTTATCCGAGCTTTTCTCAAGACCTCGGCTGAAGCAAGCAGAAAACACAGCTTTAGGATTCTCCACTGGAGGAAGAAGAGCCAAGGCCAAACACACGGGACTGAGGTGCAGACACCACTTCCAACATATAGGAGGATGCCCCATTCTGTCCCACAAGCTGCTTTGAATCCTTCCTGGTTCGAAAGACAGACTGACGTGGGAAAATCAAACCCAAACTGGGCGGATAGAATTACTTGCATGCTGCTTGGCACCGCTGAAGTTGTACTTAGGCCTAGATAAGGCTTGGAAGCCCTGGCTCTTTGCCCAGGTTTCTGGCATCTGTTTTTGGCCCTTGTCTGGGTTTTGCTAACTTTTTATTTCCTTTCTTCTACTTTCTTCTATTGTTTAATATTTGTTTTAATGTTTTTACCTGTGAACCTCTCAGCTGTATTGAGATTTGGGTGCTATACGAATTTAATAAATAATAATAACATAATTTAGGCTTCTCAAACTGGTTGCCCATGATACGGGGAGAAAATGTTTATCAGGAAACAGTCAAATTAATCACGGGCACTGCAGGTCAAATGTTGACAGATGGAAGGATTGTAATCTCTGGCCAAACATTGACAAAACCTGAAAATCCTGTTTGAATAAATGTTCACCTGAGAGGAAGAAAAACGTAGCTATGAATAGCAATAGGCATCGATCTATCTGCCGTGCATGCTTGAAGTCCCTTAATTTTCACCAGCTCACAGGGCATAGGCAGAAAAGACAGAAAGCGGCATGTTTCTGTTTAAAAAACTAAGACACAGGGCTGAGTTTTATGGTGAACCATGTGGGAAGTCAGCCCCCCCCCAGAGAAGGAAATATTAAAAGGGCAGAAAAATATATTTCCTCAAAGGATCTTAAAGAGGCAGAAAAGCATGCCCAGTTTTTTTAATAGCCCCAAGTCTCCCTCCCCCAAGCAGAAACCAGCTCTGTACAAATGCAGATGTAAATAATCCAGGAAGGTTGGAGGCCCCCAGCTAGAAGCTTAGAAAGACAGACACCTAAAATCTACCCCACCCAAACTCTAAGACAGGACATAATAGGATTAACCCAGATGCCAAAGGGCACATCCAGACTCAGGTCAGAATACATGACACAGGAAATACAAAGCCTCAAACAGGAACAGGAAACAACTCCAAATAAAAGCCCCAGAGGGTATAAAAACCCACTCCCTATATGTGCTCTCTCTCTTTTCTTCCAGAACCATCTTTCTGTCTGGCTCTCCTCTCCAATAAACTGCCACCTTCTTTCTAAAGCAGTCGCCATGTTGTTTATTCCCGGCTTGGACTGAACTTTTCCTTCAATAACCAGGAATCAAGGAACCTGTCGTAAGTTCTACAATTGCCCCATTTCCCATCTGAAAAAATGGGTGCAGAAGTTCTAACCTAAACCAGGGGTCCCCAACCCCCGGGCCATGAACCAGTACCAGGCCACGGCATGCCAGCAACCGGTCCGCACAAACAAGTGAAGCCCCATCTGCGAGATGCAGGCAGCACACAAAACCACGCACCCTCCAGTCCGCGGAAAAACCTCTCTCCACGGAACTGGTCCCTGGTACCCAAAAGGTTGGGGACCTCTGACCTAAACTACAGAGTTGTTGTGATAAGTAACACAAAATAATGTAGACAAAGAAGCATCCTGAGAATTCTAAAAGGCACTACCTGTCCCACCTAAATGCAAGGCTGTTTCTAAGCTGGAAAAGAACAGAAATTATGGATGGAAGTGAATTTCCAATCATGTTATATTCAGCCACACTCTTTTCTTCACCAGCCTCTTCGAAACAAAAGGTGGATATAAATGGGAGGCTTTGGAGTCTGCGATTCCTTAAATCCTGAGCTCCACAACATTTACCTTTGTTTTGGAAAGAAGAGGGGCTCCACGGTCGAGCAGCATCCGTACGACTTGTTCGTGGCCGCTTCGGGCTCCACAATGCAGAGGGGTCAGGCCGTCCTGAAGGAAATAAACTTACAGCTCTTTTTGGGGTGGGGGAAACCAACAAAAGCAGGGACATTTAATGCCTGCAGAGTAGTGTCCAGGAAGAAAGACACATCTTAATTATATTTTTTTTACTTATTAGAAATAGAATCAAGAAGTCACATTTGCCAATATCATAGGATAATGGTTCAGTAAGTATTTAGTCTGCCTTATGCATACAAGAAATAGTTGCTCAGAGAGAGTGCCGGGACCAAGATAATTCACGAAATGAAGGAGAAGGGAAGACCTATAGCAGTGATGGCGAACCTTTTAGAGACCGAGTGCTCAAACTGCAACCCAAAACCCACTTATTTATCGCAAAGTGCCAGGGCCGCATCAGCATTGTGGTGCCCTCAGGGGGGTGGGTGGGCATGGCCCACTGGGTGGGCGTGGCTGTGGTGGTCATGGCAGACTGAGTGGGCGTGGCCAGGGTGGGCATGGCCACCTTGATGTTGCTCATGGGGGGGACGCTTGTGGGGGCTGGGCAGGATTGGGGGAGATCCAAGGGATCTCTGGTGGGTGGGGCAGTGGGCAGGAGGCTCATCCTGCGGGGCGAGGCAGGGGGTAGGGCAGGGGTGCCATTGCTGTGGGGCAAGGTGAAGCAGGGGCGGCTGCTGCCTGACACCATCAGCCCCCGCAACAGAGACCAGCGAGCACATGGGGGGCGCTCTACCACCTCTACTCGAGCTTGCTAGCCAGCTGCTTCGCCTCCTATGTGCTGGGTGGGGCTGCCACTCCATGCACCAGCGGTGGCCTAATGGACCTGCACAAGCTGGCGGCGATGGCGGCAGGTGTGCCCACAGAGATGGCTCTGAGTGCTGTCTCTGGCACGCGTGCCACAGGCTTGCCATCACTGACCTATAGAAACCTAGTCTTTCCTGCTTCTTCCCTGCTCACTGTAGCTTCCTCCCCCAGATGAAGTTCTTCTTGGTCTTTTCCCCTACACATTCTGGATGACAATTGGTATTTCGAGTCCAATCTTATAAGTAGTCACTTCAAACCCCATTGGAACAAGCCCCAACTTTCTCCAAACACATTTCTGAACCAGGCATTCCTAGGAAAAGCCTTGGAGAACAATTTTATGAAACACAAAGGACAGATCCCATGCAAAGTTCTTCACCTGACGGACTCACTCAACATTCACAAGTTCTTCTTACCAGGCGGGACTTTTTCTCCATCACCCAAGAATGAAAGTTTTTGGGTAGGATGAAGGCCTTTCCCCCCCTAACCACAGTCCTTACCCTCAAACCCCCATCCTTAGAGCAAGCAAACCTAGTTTTTACATGCTGGGAAAGATCCTGCAGGTGTCTCATTTAGATGATGCAACTCTGCATCTTATCATGGAATCCTCAGGAATTGCAAATGGTGAAAGGATAATGTTTGTTGTATACACTCATCTATGACTGAGTGAGAAACAACCAAGAATATTGTATTTTTTGGAAAGGTAAATCATTCCAAGCTGCTCAAGCTTGATCCCTGAATTTCTGAGGTTTGACAACACATCTCCCCAGTTGTTTTGCTTCTAGAACTCAAGGGATTCATGAAGAGGTCATCATTTCAAAAAATACCTAAAAAAACCCTCCAAAATTCACAAAGCCACAATTTAGTGTGCTTCACGCAGCTATCTTCAAGCTCCAGGAAGGTCCTGGTTTCTCCTATTTAACTGACATTTATTTGGATTTTTCTGCTCCTCGGCACTTCTCACAATGTTCCTCCAGGACAGCGTGTCAGCTAATGTCACTTTCTTTAAGATGGCTGAGGCAATTTGTGACAGGCCAAGCACTTACTTCACAGCTGAGGCATATTTTACCCGTAGCCTTGGTCTATGAGACCAAGCCTCATATTTCTCATCCTATCACTCAGTGGCTACACAACACGTCAAGCCCACGAGCCTCCTAAGCTCCATTCAAACCTGAAAGTGCCAGAGAAATCAAAATCCTGAGACGGGAAGGAGGACGGGACAGAGTGGCTTCATCAGCCCTTTAGATGACTTTCTTGCTCTTTGGTTCCGCCAGGTGTTTGCTTACTGTGAGCTCACATGCTCCAGGAAACAGTGAATGTGAACAGTTTATACTTTTGCTTTAGTCACCAGGTTAAAATATAACAACATTCACATGACCAAAGCTAACCAAATAACCACAATTGCAGGAAACGGAATCAACCAGCAGCATTTGCTACCCAAAAGGATTTGCAATTCATCCATCCAAAGTGCCCTTCAGAAAAACTAGATCTTAATCATTTCATTTCATTTCATGTGTTTTGCTTGTATGCCGCTCATTCCTATAGGTCAGTGGTGGCGAACCTATGGCACGTGTGCCAGAGGCGGGACTCAAAGCCCTCTCTGTGGGCAAGCACACTGTTGCCCCACCACCGCCTCCCTCCCAGCAGCCCCCTCCTCACCAGCAGCCCCTCCGGAGGAGAGTCGCCCCGGGTGCAGCCCGCGCAGAGTAGCACAAACAAGGACATGGCAGCCGGGCAGCAGGGACGAAACTCCACCCTCACGCCCGTCGTGCGCAGATGATGCTGCGGGGCGCGGGCGGAGGGCATGGCTGCTATGGTGCTGCAGGGCCACCTGCGCGATCTGCTGCTGTGGGCTGTGGAGGTGGTAGGTGGCCCTGCGGGTGGGGGGGCAGGGCAGGGGGTGGAGTGGGGCTCAGGGGGCAGGGGGGCAGGGGAGGGCACGGAGGCAGGGTGGTTTTGGGGCACTCGGTATCTAAAAGGTTCGCCATCACGGTTATAGGTGCTTTCTGGAATGAGGTGACCTTGTCTCTGTTCTTAAAAAAGGGGACCACCAGAGCTTGCATTTGGGGTCCCAGATGGCAATATTCCCTAGGATATGGGTCTCACCGGAAGGGCAGACACCGCCCAGAAAAAACGATCTCCAGAGACACAGTGGACAAATTGAAGCAACTCCATCTAATTTGGGACTTTGTACTTTGCTTGTTTCTCCCACAAAAGGAGGGGAGAGGAGGATAAATGCGTGGGCAAAAGAGATATTCATAAGCCAATTTATTAAGACAAGATACGATCACTTGAATGCCATGTCAAAGAGGTTCAAAACCAGCCAAATAAACACCAGCCAAATATAAAGACCCATCAGTACAATAATGAAGAGAAAATGACATTCCGGAACGCCAGCAAGCTTAACGCCGTAAACAAGATCTATACAACGTGTTATTTAGCTGTCACTTCAACCTCTTTTACTTGTTTAAGCCACATCAATCACTTCTTTTCCCGCACATTTTGGGGAAGCGCTTTCAAAGCAGTTTTGATGATTTCCCTGAGTGCACAGTGTGCTCCATTAACCACTGTGATATCCTGGGGAGCATCTTTCAGACAGGGAAAAAGTGGTATCATTGCTTTAGTCATTGAGATCACATCTAGCGAGGGCAACCTTATTTATTGTTAAGATCCTGTTGTGCCTCAAATGCCAAAGGGTGAGATTATCAGGGAGCTGAGAGAGAGAGAGAGAGAGAGACAGACAGACAGACAGACAGACAGACAGACAGACAGACAGACAGACAGAGACAGAGAGACAGACAGAGAGAGAGAGAGAGAGAGAGAGAGAGAGAGAGAGAGAGAGAGAGAGAGAGAGAGAGAGAGAGAGAGAGAGAGAGAGAGAGAGAGAGAGAGAGAGAGAGAGAGAGAGAGAGAGAATAAATCATACATGGGGCCCAGGGCACCTCTAGGGAAACCTCCCCCAGAGTCACAGGAGCAATGAATAATGGAAGCAGAGAACCGGAAGTCCTGCAGATACCGCACAGCTGGTAGAAGTTGCTGTTACAAGATATAGCAAAGGCTCCCTCCAGACAACGGTAGGACCTCCATCGAAAGACTACGTCCCTTTCAGTGCCAACTGCAAGGGAGCTATGGAGCTTACGTCCTGCTAGCCCCTCTGAGAAGGTAGCCTGGATTAAGGTGATCTTCCGTCTGAGTAGAAGAATTTGGGCTGCCTCCAAAGAAGCAACTCTCGTGCCCCATCGTGGTGGCAGGCCTGAAAGAACCAGAGGAGGCTCCTCTTCCACTTTTAAAGTCTCCTGCAAGGGGAGGAAGCCCATCATCCACAGGGAGGCCATAGTGGTATTCAACCCTAGAGGGTTCAAGTGGATGAAACTTCCTCTCTTATTTTTTTCCCCGAAATCTCTCTTCTTCTTAGGACTTGCTCTGTCCAGGGCACTGAAAGAGAGCTGCCTCCATTTGGTGTGCAATGTGACTGCTTGAATGTGGATTTTTTTAAATGGTTTTTAATCAATCTCAATAGACCAGGGGTGTCAAACTCAATTTCATTGAGGGCCGCATCAGCATTGCGGTTGCCCTTGGGGGGGGGCGGGTAGGGGTGGCCAGGGTGGGTGCGGCCTACTGGGTGGGCGTGGATGGAGTGGGTGTGGCCTACTGGGTGGGCATGGCCAGCCCTACATCGTTCGCGTCAAGGGGGCCTGTGGGGGCCTAGGCAGGAGTGGGACAGATCTGAGGGTCTCTGGCAGAAGGGGGTGGGACCGGGGCAAGTGCCAAAGCATGGTACATTTCTTCATTCCTCACAAAGGGTGACACCTCCCCAACATGCACCCAGGGGGCGGGAGAGACACAGTAGGGGCTGGTTTCTCGCTGTTTCTAGACGGCCTTGTGGAGCTAAGACTGAATGCATTTCAGCATAAATGGCCACCACAAAATTGTACATTGGCTCCCGGCCGGCCTGGGCCAGGGCCAAGGCAGCGGGGGCCGTTCCCTCACTGTTTCCAGGATGGCTTCGCAGGCCACATGAAACCATTTCGTGGGCCGCATCCGGCCCCCGGGCCTTGTGTTTGACACGTCTGCAATAGATGTACAGTAAACCAGCAAGGGTCAACGGTGTATAAACACCGCACTAAACAAAAAAACTGATACCTTTTGGAGGATAGTTTTTTTGGGGGTTTGTTTCATGGGTAATTCATGGAGAGTTCATGGGTTTGTGGTCAGGCCTGCCCAAGTCATATCTCCCCCTTGGGTTGCCCTTGGGGGGCTGGGTGGGTGTGGCCAGGGTGGGTGCGGCCTACTGGGTGGGTGTGGAAAAGAAACCCTCAACTCCATTTGGGAAAGAAAGACCCTCAACTCCATTTGGCTTGAAGTAATAGGTTCTTTTCCTAAAGGGTGCTGGATGTAGTAATGTCAGGCTAGAACTGAATTTCCT
>NW_015387198.1:21515-66787 GCF_001527695.2 Protobothrops mucrosquamatus | reverse complement strand
CCCTCTCTGTGGGAGCGGACTGGTCGAAGGGAGGTGTTTGGTAGGAGGCGGTCTTGCAAATACCTAGGTCCATTGCCATGGAGCGCTTTAAAGGTTGTTACTAACACCTTGAAGCGCACCCGGAAGGCCACAGGCAGCCAGTGCAGCTCACGCAGGAGAGGTGTTACATGGGAGTATCTAGAGGCCCCCAAAATCCCCCGCGCGGCCACATTCTGAACTAGCTGGAGCCTCCAGGTGCACCTCAAGGGGAGCCCCATGTAGAGAGCCCCATGTAAATCTCAGGGGCAGTTCTTCCAGGGTATGAGAAACCCCTGGGCCCAATACCAGATGGCTATTGATTATTTTCACTGTGGCCTTGGCACTGCCCCGAGTGCTGAGCTGGCACCATTGCCATAGGGGCTCAGCCAGAAAGCTCTCTTGGTGATTCAGGTCATCATGCTATATTTTTCTTTTTTTAAAAAAAAATATGTAATATATCTTGGGAAGCTGCAAAAAACTTCCTGGAAGGCAAAGTTCATCTATCACACCACCAAGAAAGCATCAATCGATGCAGTTGCCAGAGGTTAAGCTGGACTTGAGGACATCTCTGCCTCTTAAACCAATATAATAGTAGGGCCTCTTTCAGCAATGTCCAATGTCCCTTCCAACTTTATTATTATTATTATTATTATTATTATTATTATTATTATTATTATTATTATTATTGTTGTTGTTGTTGTTGTTGTTGTTGTTGTTGTTGTTATCTGAAGTGCTCTTCTTGTGCTGACTCATTTCAGTGAAGTTGTCCTTGATATGAACCCCAAAAGACTCATCATTAAAGGGGAAGAAAAATACACCAAAAGCTCAGCTGCCATCCAAATCGAACCATTAATTCCGCAGAAGAAACCTTCACTTCTTCTTCCACCCATATCAGGATGAGTGACTTCTGAATGGTTGGCAAGAGACCCCCATGATTGTTCCCAAGGGGGTCCCCAAGAGCCAGACCAAAGGGAGCCTGCTTCCTTTTCTTTCTTAATCAACTCCACCAAGCAATCAAAAGATGATTGGAGCAAAGATTTGAAATCGAATCTCCAGATTTGAAAAAAATCCTTCTTCACCTTTCTCGGAAATGTTCCTACGTGTTACAGGATGCAAACTCCCAATCTTCTTAGCAAATCAGCCCCCAGCCTCTGCCCTAAAAAAGGCCCTGAAGCTTCTCTGCTTAGGATTTCTACTGAAAAGAGATGATGGGGGTTGTAGTCCAAAGGCTTAGAAGGTTCTGGGTCATGGGAGTAGCCCTAAACAGAATACATGATGATTTTATTTTACAGATTGTGACATACCCTGGCAGTAAAGTCCACGGCCGCCCCACGGTTTAACAGCAGTGTAGCTACATTGATGTTCCCGTAGTGAGCAGCTATGTGTAGAGGAGTAAAGCCACTCTGAAAGATAAAGAAAAACAACCACAACATACACAGCAAAAGATCAATTATTGTTATTTGTACAAATGTCTTCCAGGAGCTCCTATAATGCATGTTCCCCAAATGGGGCGGTCGTTCTAATTTTCGCCACTGTTTTGCTTACTGGCACGTCTGAGGATGGGGAGAGCTCCAAAGTAAATATGTTACTCATATTTTGGGAGAGAGAGAAGGAAAAAGTATTTGGCTGTTTCAAAAAGAAACTGCCAAAAAAACCTGCTGCTAATGCAAGGCAAATGATGTCTGCCATTTAGTTTGTCAATGTCTTTTTGGAAACATCTATTTGGGATGAATAATTTCCGCATTCTCGCCAGTTAAACATTTTAAAGTTTTCCCTGCTGAAGTTTAGAAAGAAGACCTCTAAAGTAATGCCTGGCTATTTTTACTATTCAAAAAATCGAAGACAGGTGCTAATTGAAGCAACACCAGAGTCTATTTTAAAAGAAATTAAAAAGAGGTGGGGTTTTAAAAAAAATTATTCTATATAAGATGAAGTCTCCCATGTGAGCAAACAGGCTGGATGAATCTTACAATTTAATTAGAAAGTATCCATCCAAACGAAGAGGTTCAGCGAGTCGCTCCGATACTTGAGTGATTGTTTTGTTTTGTTTTGTTTAAAAGGAGTTCCGCTGTTTTGACAAATGCTAAAACATGCAGCCATTCCGTCCGTTCCCACCACCACGAGTGAAAATTTCGTCGGGAACCCCTCTGCTTCTGAAATGGTCTGCAAGCCTAGTTAGCCATGCTCCCTCTGCCTCCGTCTCGGGCTTTTCCGAGTCCCTGGAAAGAATCCGTCCCTTCTGGTGGATGCCGACAACGGAGTGTCATGCAGGAGCCAGTCCCCGGTGCAGAAGTGGACAGAGATGTCTGCAGCTTTGCACGGAGCATGTAAAAAACCTCGACCCAGCAATGGAGACCCGGTCAGACCCCATCTTCTGCCTCTGGGGCGGGGGGGGGAGACCATGATTTCCACTGAAGCTCTCTTAAGGGGCATTTTTTTAAGCGTGGGACTCAGCTGCAGAAAACCCTGCCCTCCACTACATTCCCCATCACCCCACCACCACCACCACCACCATCCCCATCAGCACATGCCACCCTTCAGTTCAGGCGGAAGCCGCTCTCTACTCCTCTAAAAGGCAGTGCAGAGAAGAGAAGAGAAGGAAGAGAAGAAGAAGCAGCAGCTCTGAGTGGTAGGAGAAGAGCGATGATGCACAGAGAGAACCCGTAGTTGAGACACAGAGAAGACTTTATATAGATAGAGAGATATACCTCGGTTGTTCTATTCACCATCATCTAGGTTAACACATTGGGAAGCAAAGGAAAGGGGGGGAAAATGAATGGTTAGTTCTCCAACAGCCATAATGGGGCAGAAAGCTTTGCGAAGGCCGGATGAGGCTAAAATAAAATCACAAACAAGCACAGAAAGGAAGCAGGGCTGACCGGCAGAAACACAAATGGTTTAAACGTGGAAGTAAATTACTCCTTGGGGGGAAATAAAAAAACCCCTCTCTCTTTCTCTCTCTCTCGCCCTCTCACTCTCTCTCTCTCACTCTGTTCCATGGCAGCCTTCCATTCTAGACGTCTTGATTTTGACTCCTGTCAGTTTCTCGTACGACAAGAAGAAAGGAGAGTCACTTTCCCGGCACTGGAAGCTGTGCCAGGCTTCGCTCAGTATGTCAACGGCCACATCTAAGGTGAGTCAGGCCAGAACCATTTTGGGAAGGAACATCAGGCACTTCAAGGGTTTCTCAGGCATCTTAAAGGCCCCTATTTTGCCCTATCAATTGACCTAACCCTTCAAAATTAAACAAGAGTCACCCAATGCATGGCTCCAGTCCTTGGTTCATGGGCTATGGCAGGGGTAGGCAACCTTGGCTCTTTTATGACTCGTGGACTTCAACTCCCAGAATTCCTGAGCCAGCCATGCTGAGGAGAAATGCAGAGGTTTCCATGCTGAGCCATGCTGGCTCAGGAATTCTGGGAGTTGAAGTCCAGGAGTCATGAAAGAGCCAAGGTTCCCCACCCCTGGCCTACGCCTAGGCCGCTTTATGACTGGTGGACTTCAACTCCCAGAATTCCTGAGCCAGCATGGCTCAGCATGGAAACCTCTCCCTTTCCCCTCAGCATGGCTGGCTCAGGAATTCTGGGAGTTGAAGTCCACCAGTCATAAAAGAGCCAAGGTTGCCTACCCCTGGGCTATGGGGTCACACAGCTAGCCCTGGAATGACTCTTTTCCTCTTCTGCAGCAAAGTAATCTCAAGACTGCAATAGCCGCCTTGGGGGAACCTCAAATGCTTCAAATAGAGAAGGACCTCTCACCACCAGTTGCACCTTTCCTTCATCGATTTTGAGTTACAGAGCAGAGTCTTATCAATCAAACACTAACAAGTCCACTGGAGGCTAAAGCATATAAGGAATGGCTGCTGGAATTGGGTATGTCTAGTTTAATGAAGAGAAGGACGAGGGGGGACATGATAGCAGTCTTCCAATACCTCAGGGGCTGCCCCAAAGAAGAGGGAGTCAAGCTCTTCTCCAAAGTGCCTGAAGGCAGGACAAGAAGCAACGGATGGAAACTAAGCAAGGAGAGAAGCAACCTAGAACTAAGGAGAAACTTCCTGACCGTTAGAACAATTAACCAGTGGAACAACCTGCCTCCAGAAGCAGTGAATGCTCCAACACTGGAGGTTTTCAAGAAGAGACTGGACAGCCATTTGTCTGAAATGGTATAGGGTTTCCTGCCTGAGCAGGGGGTTGGACTAAATGACCTCCAAGGTCCCTTCCAACTTTATTACTATTATTATTATTATTATTATTATTATTATTATTATTATTATTATTATTATTATTATTATTATTATTATTATTATTATTATTATTATTATTAGTTCCGGAGCAGCAGCCAACTTAACAAGCATCCTGATGCTGCTGTCCCAAAGGTGCTTTTCTAAAAGGCAACTGGACTTGAAAACACTTTTCTTCTCATGGAAAAAAACACCTTTGAGACAACCCTGACCTGGACGATTGAGAATCTCCAGGGACCTCCTGGTGCTGCTGTTTCTACATTTGCAATAACTGGTGGAGTCAAACTATAAATTGCTCGACTGAAGTGGCTTTGTGCCTTTAAGCTCGACGTTAAATTCCGTTTGAAAAAGTGGTTTTATTAAGCCGTGGCACAGGACAGAGTCAGTCTCACATAATCAAAACTCCTGTCAAGGAGCAGCAGAGGAAGAAGGGCACACATCCATCAATGTCTTCGGAAGAAAAACAAACGTTGCATAACTAACCTTGGACTCCACATCGGCATTGTGGTCGTTCTGCAGTAGCAAAGCAGCCGCCTTGGTGTCATCCTTGCGCGCAGCGATGTGGAGTGCAGGGAGCCGGACTTTGCCCTTGGTGTCATTTTCGAGCAACAAGGAGACCACCTGGTCGTGACCCTGCTGGAGAGCCACAGCCAACGGGGTGAAGCCATCCTGCCAAAGGAACAAGGCGCAGCCATCAGCAGACGTTACAACATCAGTCATAGATGATCACTGCATTTTTTTTAAAAAAGTGCCAGCAAAGAAGCACGTTTTGAAATATATCTTTCTATATAAATAAAAATGTAAATGTTCGTTTGTTCAAAATCTTAAATCTCCGAAAGTTCTTCACCGATTGCTTTGAAAGTTTGACACAACGTTGCATTCGAATACGCGCGTGTTTATATATACCTATTATATAGATGTCACACCTGTGACAGGTAAAAACATGCTTTTTTTGAAAAACAGCGCCATCTGTTGGCTGAGTGAACAAGAGCCACAGATTTTTTTGCAACATCTGTTTTGTCAGTGTTTCCATAAAAAGAAGAGAAAAATCTGGAAATGACTTGCCTGAAGACAACTACACACATGGTTCTCATTGCAATTATTTAATACTTCCCTGCAAAAAAGGGTTATGGTGCCTGTTATGTATTGAATATATATAAAGTTGTGTCAATCCCTGCTAAAGTGAAACTAACTTAACTCCAACTGCTTGTGAAGCTAAAATGAAACTAACCTTTAGATGACCCTGACTGTTACCTCCAACTGTTTTGGAGGGAAACTTTGAACATTCATATTTGGGCGGGCTTTTTCAAGTATTGTGATTGGTTAAGGCCCTGTGGGCTCAGAGTATAAAATACAGGCAATTGCTAGCAGTTCTCCAGGTCTAGTTTGAGTCGATAAATAACGTTGTAACTATGCTGGTCTGCTCCTTGCCTACTGAAGCCCACTACACAATAATGCCTACTTCACAAAGTTGAAGGGATTTTACAATCACCAATAACTGTTTTGTAAATGTAAAAGAAGTTATCGGATAAATGAACTACAGCCATAGTTGAAGGCATGAAACATTTCAGCAAAAGTGGAACTTCAAGGTTAGGGTATTAAGTGGATGGCCAAGACAATAATGTCATGGGGGTTGCCAATCATCTGGACGGAAAGTGAATTGTGATATGGGATGTGCAGATTTGTGAACTGTTGTTTGGTTTCTAGTAACCTCTCTCGATGCATCTGCAGCACCTGAGATTTCCTGGCCAGTAGCCACCTGTCTACAGGTGGCAGGTGAGGAGCTCTGCTCCAAAAAACGTTGTCCGAAGAACAGGGCAGAACTTCTACTTGAATTCGCACAAACTGAATTCAATCAATGTGATGAACGACCATGTGCATAATCATCTCCTCAATTGATCCTGAACAGAGTGGATCAACTTCAGCAAATGTTCACTGCATAAAAAGTGGAAGTTGCTCATGCTGGAGAAAGTGGCCACAAGCCTGGCGCAGAGCATCCTTCCCACCTCAGGCCCTCCGTTGGGTGAGGTTTTCAATTTCCTGAATTCCTGGAAAAAAAATGTGGGTATTTGGAAGTTTGGGAGTGTGGGACCTTCCTCCCTGTCACAAGGGCTGGATTCCTTTTAACTTGTTTACCAAGCCACCAAACAGACCATGTTACGTTTTGCATGTTAACGCATGGACTCAGGAAAATAAGCGTTCATCAGAACTGCAGTTTGGGTCTCTAGGTATTTAATTTACACTCTGAAACATCAAGAAGTTGTCCACCTGGTCCTGTTTACAATCAGTAGCTATGGATGGAAAAACACTTTGCCTAGCAACATCAACAACACTGACTGAAATGACTCAATACAGTTACAATTAAAATCCTTTGGCCTGGATTTTTATGAACTTTCCAGGCTGGTCTAGAAGGCTTAGGTTTTGGGATGATCTCCGACCCATGGAATTCCGGGGTCTGGCTCTGTTTATGCTCTTTGAGATCAACCAAAGTTCGGTTGAAGGTTGTTGAATACTAAAAAAACCATGTGCAATAAAATGAAGTTAGATTGTCTGGGTACCAGCTGCCTATGGATCTTTTGTAATGCTACTTACAAGGCAAATTCTCACCTCTAGTCTTCTTCATTTACTTTATATAACATGATCCTACAATGCATTTAATATTTTGGCAAAGATTATATATATATATGAACATTTACCTCAGTGGCGAGGCTCTGACTAGCTCCATTATCAAGAAGAAACTTAACCACTTCCAAGTGGCTTTCTTGGGCTGCCATGTACAGCGGCGTGAAGCCATTCTAGGAGGGGAAAAAACAGGAGAAAAAATTGAATTTTTTTCACAATCCCGCAAATCTTGAAGGCATAGGATTGTAGAAGGCTGAAGCAGGTGACCGGTGCCAAGTTCACACCGAGGACTGAGCCAATTTCGGAAACGTGTTTTCCAATGCTTCTCTATCTGACAAATATCCTTTTTAATTGTTAAGTCCAGGGAAGCCAAGAGGTTAAAGGACTTTGGTAAGAAGCAAGAAGGGGTAAAGTCCCCCCCCCCATGAGCAGATCAGGGTTCCGGTGAATATGGCTTTACCTGTGACTGTGCATTGACGTTGGCACCATTCGTAACCAGCACCTTCACCACCTCGGTCTGCCCAGCCAAGGATGCAATGTGCAAAGCTGTATTTCCTTTCTGTAAGGGGAGATGCGAAAGGCATGTGAAAAATGTGCCAGGCTCTCCAACCACAGGGGCAGCAGGAAGACACCAATGAGCCTGTTTACAGCTCAGCGGTCCCCAGATGACCCACACAGGGATTCTGCGCATAACTGGAAAGCTTCCTGATAAGACCCACTGGAGATTTAGGCTCCTCTGCGCCAATAGTTCACTGTGCTTCAGGAGGAGAACACACCGTGAAGGAGAATCCACTAGACAATTTGAGCAACTTGTGTTCCTATGCGGTGAATTCTCAGAATACGAACTCTTAGCTGTAGGAATCACCACAAATGGGGATTTGAAAAGGGCCCAACATATGCATCCTGGGGGCATCCTTGGTGGCCAAATGGCAGCATCTGCAGCATGGCAGGACACTACAATGAAACGACACAGGCACTTGCGCAACAGAAGTGACCTCTTTTGCACAAGGATGTCAGGGCTCGGGGGAAGAGAAGTGAGAAGTCATCAGAAAGCCGGAGTTTATTGGAGCTGGTGTATTTCTTTTAGCCACAGCCAAGGTTTATAATCTTTTGTCTGGGACAAGCCGTAGATAATTCAAACTAGATAGGAACACTTCTGCACTCCTTTGTCTTAACAGTTTGGCGCACCTGAGACTTCTGCCATTTATTCATATTATGCTGGATCATAAGCTAGCGTTGCAGTTGAGATGCAACGTTCTTATCCTTTCGTTTTATTTTTGCATTTGCAGATATATTTAATTCCCCATTTTTCATTCTGATATTGACACTAGGCACTGCGCCCATCCCGTTTCTCTTCTAGCAGGGCTATCAGCTCTGCCTCTCCGGCTGCCCTCCACCAGCCCCGAAGCTGCTGGGCCCAGGCGCAAATCTGCAGGTGTATCACTGCTGCAGAAGAACCGTGCCAGCCCTTTCTCGGAGACCTTGAAGGAGAATGAAAATGGCGACTCTGCACAAACGCAGCCGAGTGCTAGAGAGTCGGTTTCTAAGGAACAATCGAGCAGCAGGGAAGCTCTTACTGTTTAGGAGTGTGCAAAATGTTTCAAACTGCCCTACTAGAGGTTTGGTGGGTCCTGACTCTGACATTTGATGGAACCCATGGCCAAATTCTCTTTCCTTCCTCCTGATAATAAGTGCTGGGCAATCTTGTACGTTGTTAGTTGTTATATGAGAAGAAATATAGGTACTAAAAATGGTCTCCAGGGGTGTGGGTGCACTGTAGTATTTGTATTTTTTTAATATTGTTTTTTTTTAGATTTATGTGTGTTGTATTATTTATATGTGTTGTATTATTTGTGTTTGAATAAAAATAAAATAAAAAAAAACATTGGATTGCTGCTCTTGAACACATTTGCACTGGCCACCGACACAGCTGCCATTGCCAAGCCCAGGGGTAGGCAACCTTGGCTCTTTTATGGCTCGTGGACTTCAACTCCCAGAATTCCTGAGCCAGCATGGCTCAGCTTGGAAATCTCTCTCTTTCCCCTCAGCATGGCTGGCTCAGGAATTCTGGGAGTTGAGGTCCACGAATCATAAAAGAGCCAAGGTTGCCTACCCCTGGCCTAGATCACGAGTAGGCAACCTTGGCTCTTTTATGACTGGTGGACTTCAACTCCCAGAATTCCTGAGCCAGCATGGCTCAGCTTGGAAACCTCTCCCTTTCCCCTCAGCATGGCTGGCTCAGGAATTCTGGGAGTTGAAGTCCACCAGTCATAAAAGAGCCAAGGCTGCCTACCCCTGGCCAAGGCTTTCCAGGCCTAGAGGTGGTCCAATTCAAGGTCTTTGGAATGCAAAACCACTTGACCAGGATGTTGCCTTTGGGCTCAGAGTCTTGTAGGCGGTGGCTTTTCAGCAAAGCACGTTAAGAGAACTGTAGTGTTTTATCAGATCTGATTCTTCATAATCACGGATGTTATAGGAAGTGGACTTAAGCTGAAATGGGACAGATTCATCTCCTGACCAGCCTTTGCCTAGTTCTGGTCTCTGAAACAGCACCTCTACCTTCCCCAAAGGATTTTCCCTTCCCTCTGCACCTCCCACCACCCCTTTGCTCTTGGCTAAAGGCTTAAGGCCTTTTTCTTCCTTTAGTTGCCCTTTGCAGGCATGGAGCCTCAGTAGGAAAGCCATGCAAAGTTCAGATACCAGCTCCAGACCTTGGTTGCTGCGTCCACATTAGCGCCTCTCTGGATCAGCTCAGACACCACTTCTACATGGCCTTCTTTGGAGGCGAGATGGAGCGCGTTCAGCCCGTTCTGATAACAAGAAAAGGGAAGGGGAGAGATTGATGCAGGGCACTCAGAACAACAGGCGATAAACTCAAGAGGCCTAAAGGTCACATTCCAGCATGATGAGAGGTTGAGGGAGAGAAGGGGAGAAAGTGAAAAGGAAGGAGGGAGGGAAGAAAGGAAGGAAGGAAGGAAAGGGAAGGGAAGGGAAGGGAAGGGAAAGAAGGAAGGAAGGAAGGAAGGAAGGAAGGAAGGAAGGAAGGAAGGAAGGAAGGAAGGAAAAAGGAAGGGCTTATCTCTTTCTAATTCATTACTTACTCCCTTTGCAATTCAATGTATCATCAGCCTAATAGAAGGGCAGTTATCCTTATGTTTTACTTGAATGGCATATTGAACATGGACGCTATTCAGCAACCTCTCCATCAAATGTATTGAAGAGAGAACATTCCTATGTTGGCAGAGAATTCTGGAAGTTATACATTTTGGAGCATCACCAATGGGCACCATGCCCAGGGAGGCCACAGGGCAACCTCCACCCACCCCTGCAGACACACAAACTTAGGGACAATTTCATTTCCAAATGAGAGCTACACCTTACAGGTGCTACTGAAATGGGTCTCCCATGCGCACTTCCTCAGATGGAAGTCCTTTGTTTCCTAAAACTGCACTCTAGTGGCTTCAGCCTTCCTAGCTAAAGAGAGTGCCCCATGTCTAGAGTACCAAAGGACAAAGTACTTTTCTGTATAGAAGTCTCAGCACCCAATTCACCTGTAATCAGTACAAATATGACTCTTGTATCAAAACCAAGCAATTTCTCCTGTCAAGCAAAGATGGAATCCTATGTTTGGTATTAGTGTATCTCCCATAAAATGCAGAGGAGTTGATTTCAAGTCACAGTGTACATTACACACATCAATAGGCACACATTAGGTTGCAAAGTGCTGACTTTAAAGCAAGATGGAGACAATACAGTGCAGCAGCCTAATGAGGGCAAGTTGAGGAGAAGTTCTAGGGCTCAGCAAAAGCTTCAAATACAATCTAGAGAAGTAAATCCTACTAGGTACTTAAAATAGTACTTAATGGTACTACATCTACATGGAAGGAGGGAAGCAGTGGGGTACCATGAGGCTCCGTCTTAGCCCCAGTACTCTTCAATATCTTCATAAATAACTTAGATGAGGGGGAAAAAAGGGGAACTCATCAAATTTGCAGATGACACTAAGCTGGCAAGAATAGCCAACACCCCAGAAGACAAGCTCAGGATCCAAAAAGATCTTGACGGACTTGAACAAAGGGCCCTATCCAACAAAATGAGTTTTAACGTGGAGAAAAGCAAAGTTTTACATTTAGGCAGGAAAAAAATCAAAGATATAAGTACAGATTAGGGGAGACCTGGCTCAAAAGCAGCAACTGTGAGAGGGACCATGGAGTGCTAGTGGATGATCATTTAAACATGAGCCAGCAGTGTGCGGCAGTAGCCAAAAAAGCTAATACAATCCTTGGTTGTATAAATAGAGGCATAGAATCAAAATCACGGGAGGTATTAGTACCACCTTATAAATCTTTAGTAAGACCACATCTGGAATACTGCATCCAGTTTTGGTCACCATGTTACAAAAAAGATGTTGAGACTTTGGAAAAAGTGCTAAGAAGAGCAACTAAGATGATTAAAAGCCGGAGACAAAAAACATATGAATAACAGCTGCAGGACTTGGGTTTGGCTAGTCTAAAAAAAAGAAGAAATAGGGGAGACATGATAGCAGTATTCCAGTATTTGAGGGGCTGCCACAAAGAAGAGGGGGACAACATATTTTCCAAAGTACCAGAGGGCAGGACACAAAACAATGATTGGAAACTGACCAAAGGGAGCAGCAACCTGGAATTCAAGAGAAACTTCCTAACAGTGAAGACAATTAACCAGTGGAACAGCTTGCCTTCAGAAATCGTGGGCATTCCATCACTGGAGGTTTTTAAGAAGAGACCTGTCTGAAATGGTATAGGGTGTCCTGCTTGAGCAGGGCTTTGGACTAGAAGATCTCCAAGGTCTCTTCCAGCTGATAGATTGAGATTCAGTGGGGAATAGAATAGAATAGAAGCTGGAAGGGACCTTGGAGGTCTTCTAGTCCAGCCCCCTGCTCAAGCAGGAGAACTATACCGTCTCAGACAGATGAATGTCCAGTCTCCTCTTGAAAATCTCCAATGATGAAGCACCCACGATCTCTGGAGGCAAGCTGTTCCACTGGTTGATTGTCCTCACTGTCAGGAAGTTTCTCCTTAATTCCAGGTTGCTTCTCTCTTTGATCAGTTTCCAACCATTATTTCTTGTCCTTCCCTCTAGTGTTTTGATGAACAACCTGCCCCCCTCTGTCTTGTGGCAGCCCCTCAAATACTGGAACACCGCTATCATGTCTCCCCTGTTTCTTCTTTTCTTTAGTTTATATGGGGCTTAGTTTAGATCCATGGGACTGTAGCCTTAATATATCTGAATATCACTGTTCTTTCTCACCACATATTTTCCCCAACTGTTTTAGGAGAAACCTATTTTAGTTTTTGTTCAGTAACCACAGAATTATTCATATTAGCAGTAGTAGTAGCAACACTAATAATTATGCCCCATGCCCATGAAATATGCTGTTTTGACTGCTTAAGCAAACCCCAAGCCCTCTAAATGAGCTGGATTTCAATTCCCATAATCCCCAGCCAGCCTTGGAAGAAGAACATCTAGCTTATCCTGGAGGAGGTTGTTCTGAACTCTTGGACAGGAGCTCTCAAGACATAGACACAAATATAGGCTAGTACTGGAGTAGGCAATCTCGGCTCTTTTATGACTCGTGGACTTCAACTCCCAGAATTCCTGAGCCAGCATGACTCAGCTTGGAAACCTCTCGCTTCCCTCAGCATGGCTGGCTCAGGAATTCTGGGAGTTGAAGTCCACGAGTCATAAAAGAGCCAAGGTGGCCTACCCCTGGGCTAGTAAAACAAAATATGTGTTGACGAAATATTTCTACAACCTGATTACAAATGTTGATGTCCACTCCATTCTTTAAGTAATCAAGAGCTTTTTCTAAGTTGCCTGCTCGGGCTGCTCGTAGGTAGCTTGCGTTGGTGTCAGACTGTAAGAGAAAGAAAAAGAAGAGAAAATAAAGAGTTTGAGAAGCAAACACGAGCTGAAATCTGAATTTTGTGATTTATATAACCGGCCATCATACCCAGATCCTATATCTGTATTTGGAATCAAAGTTGAGCATTAGCATATTGCTAATGTCAACGCTGCTAACATCGGGTGTTCTTGCTTTGACAACATATGGAGATGCAGCCATTTTCCTTCTTATGTTTTACTCTTAGAATTAGAGTTGGAATTAGATGATACTGGGGGGGAGGAGGAGGAATGTGATGGGAGTTAGTTAGATATAACAATATTGTAATAGTGTGTGAATTTAGGACTTTTGAAATAAGAGTTGATAAGAAATGGCGGGTTGGAGAACAGGAGGGAAAGCCTACATTTCAAACTAATTGGAGAATGTGATTTATGACTATTAATTAGAGGAGGGAATTGTGCTTTGATACTATGTACTCAGGGGAAGGGAATTCAGATTTTGGCTTTGCCTATGTACGTGCCGATACTATGCTACTCGAATAAAGATTCTTTAAGGTAAACAATGCTTCGAGTTCTTTGAATAGTTTCATCTGTCAGAACCATGACACCCATTGTGTATAAGCTGCGTTATGATACTCGCAATACAAAATATTAACATCCATGTAGATCTCAGCTAGATACCCCTTCAGTGAAACAGGAAAGGAATTCTGTAGCTTGTCTGAAAAAAGAGTTTAGGTAGCACCTTGCCTGGCACTGGAGGCTGAACAGGTATGATGGTAGCCATCATTCTCTGACAGAAGAAAATAAGAGGGCAACTCCTGGTCACACAACAATTACAGTTTGGCAAGTCCGGAAACTAAATTCTCTCGACCAAAGACCCCAGTCTTTTGCCTAAATTTCACCATTCGTTTTAAGGCTTCCATGTCTCAAGGAAACCAACCTCTGCTAAGGGTTTTTTAAATATTGTAGAAGGTGGTTTGTTGGCTTGGTTCATTCATTTTTAGGCAAATATAGATAGTCCTCGGTTTACGACCACAATTGAGCTCAAAATTTCTGTTGCTAAATGAGACATTAGTTAAGCGAGTTTTGCCCCATTTTATATCCTTTCTTGCCACAGTTGTTAAGTGAATCACTACAGTTGTTAAATTAGTAACATGGTTGTTAAGTTGTTAATCTGGGCTCCCTGTTGACTTTACTTGTCAGAAGGTTGCAAAACGTGATCACACAACCCCAGGACACTGCGACCATCGTAAATATTGCCAACCATCTGAATGTTGACCTCAGAGAGGCTGTAATGGTTGTACGTGTGACCTTTTTTTGTTGTAAGTCACTTTTTTCAGTGATGTTGTAGCTTGGAACCATCACTAAACGAAGTATGATAAGTTCATTTAGTACAATTTTGAGCACAGCTTGCTCTGCGCAAGCTGAGTACATCAGGAGAGAAATGTTTGAAAACCATGATTTATGGAATCTTATCCAAACCAAAGGACTTTGCTGTTGAGGATCTCATGATCAGCCACCCAAGAATCTCTGGATCCCAAAGGAATACTTTTGACTCTCCCCATAAAACATAAAAATCTTATATTTTTCTTATAATTAATGAAACAAATCAGTGTACGATAGCAGTATTTTTTGTGTTGATTTCAACGTTCAACATCTCTCCCATTGTCCTGGATTTACAAAAGAGTGCTTGGTTATTGTTTAGCTCTCTGGTCCATTTTTAACATTGTTGTGTAGGGAAATCTCTAGCACAATCTCATTGTTCTCAACGAGGACACATTCTGGCTCCGGTCCTAGCATGGAGCTAATTTTGATTTCCTCGTGGAACAGGAGCAATAACTTTATTTTGGAGGAATGAACTTGTTCCTAGACCATCAATACTCGATGTGAAGAAATCTTTGTACTCATGTGATCCTTTCTTCTTACAAAGAAGGAGGAAATTCCTATTACAGAATAAAATGGGTGCTTCTACACACCGTGTAAAAGGGAAAAAGTCAGTCGCCTGCAGAATTTCTCCATGGTTGAACATTCTCACATTAGAAAAGTACAATAAAGCTATTGGAAGAAAAACAACAGACACATGCATACGTTAAATTTAGAAACTGCGGTTTGTTTTTTAATTTAGAACGTCTGATTCCAACTTGACTCTGAGTGATTTACATTAAAAATAAGGAACAATCAAGAGGGACCAACTGAAAGAAAATCCTTTGCATCTTAACTCAGCCCCTTGAACCGAAAACAGAGCCAACAATATCCAGGTTTTTAGAGACATCTGGAAGGTCATCCAGATGGAATGGCACAGATCTCTGGGGGAATCTTGTTCATGGGGTAAGGGCTGTGAAAAGAGACATCCTAAAACAATGATATCGTTTGATTGAACAATCCAGAGCACACAATCTTGCTAGACAAATTGGAAGCAATGCAGTGGGGTCACTTGGGGGTAACAAGGCATGCCAACATTATCCATACCACCACATTCTGGACCAGCTATCGCTTCCAAGGGGTCTTCAAGGACAGTTTAAAGTGTGTTACAGCAGCCCAACTGTAAGTTGACTCAACAAAGCTGTTTCTAGCCACAGTGACACTGAAATAACAAAACCTATTGTTGTGATGGAAGCGCTACCCCACTGTGCTTGTGTCACAACATCTCAGCCTCAACATCAACAGACAAATAAGTGGTAGGGTTGGTGACACAATTTCACAATGTGCATCTTATTACATGGCCTCTCCTGAAAACTCTTAGGGACAAAGTTTCCTCAACCAAACATTGACTCTGCTAGTTTGGGGGCAAGTTGTAAGCTTTTTAAGTATGTCAATGCAGACTTAGGTAGGACATTAAGTCAATACAAACAACTCATTTATCAAGCAGTTGCATGGATGTAATAGTGCCAAACGGTCATCCTATGGGCAAGTTTTCCATATTATACTGGGTTTTATGCTTTTCCATGCCACATAAGGCTGTATTATCTGAATTTGTTCCACCTTCAAGAAGCAGAGTTCTTGAAGGTAAGTTATAGAGTTATTTGAATGGCTGAAGCCTCATTTAAGCCTTGAAAGAGTGGTGATAAAGGCACCAAACTGGGAGACTGTGAGTTCTAGTCCCACCTTAGGGACATAAGCAGCTGGGCGACTTTGGGTCAACCCCTCTCTCTTCGCCCCACAAAGATAAGATAAGATAGCCTTTATTGTCATTTTTTTTTTACTGCGGGCACAACGGCACATATCAAAAATGAAATTTAGTTGCCTGCTCTCGAAGTGAAACACATACATGACACACACCTAAACATACTATATACAACGTATGTATAGACCCACACCCCTACATATACATAACAAATAAATATTAAATATTGTCCATCTTGAATATATAACAGAAGGAGGAAGTTTGAGAGTTCAAAGAAGGCCCGAACAAAACCCTTCCAAAAATGCTACCAAGAAACTTTCAGAGACTTGCCAGGCAATTGCCAAGATTCTAAATTGATTTGAAGGCACACCCTCACATACACACACAACAACAATAACAACAACAAATACTTGAAACCAATAAAAGAACCCTTATAATGCCAGAAAACTCAATCACAGTTATTTTGTATTTTGCTTAACTGGGGGAGGGCGGCTGAAGAGCTCCCAGGGCCACAAAAAGTGTGTATGTGTGTGTGTAGGGGGGGTGTTTGTGGCTTTAATATGGTCAAAGGTCATGCACTCCCTTTTTTTTTTACAGGCTAAGAAGGAGTTTCAATAGTATGCAAGGGATGAGTGGTAGGCATGTTACTCAAGATTCCTTCTGAATTTTCCACTTTAATTTAAACAGGCAACCTCTTTATCCACGCGGATTGGGGATACTTAGCAATGCTTTATGTCTGTCATCACAGTAGCTTAATTTTAGCATTCCAGAATGGTACATGGTAAGCTAGCCATGTGCTTTCTCGGTATTTTAAAGAAGAGGACCAACTGCATTCCACTTGGCACGCAGGAGGAAAAATCACAGTTAATGAGCAAGGGAGTATGATTCGGTTTTACAGGAAAAGATGTATTTGTAACAGCAAGTTCTACCCATTCTGGAAATGCATTTTCTTTCTTCCACTCCTAAATGCTTTGTCATTTTTTTAGATGGTGGGAAAAAAATCCGATAGACAGATAAATTTTGGGTCTAGGTGAATCATCACACAACGTTCTTTATCTTTTAAAACACTGCTTCCCAAACACTTCTGATCTCAATTATTAATCTCCGCGAATCTCCCAGCAATATAATTATTGATTGTAGTCTATAATTGATCTGACAACTACCCCAATCCACAGAGCATCCTGCTCATCATAAATCTCTGGTACGTCTACAACAATGTGTGCTGCGCACCCTATTAAGGATTTTCTCCGGAACACCTTTCCGAAGGGCTACCAAGCGGAAGTCCTTAATCTATGGATTAGGTACGGCTTCCCTTCAGCACCTTTTAGCGGACTTGAAGCTTACATAACGTAAATCTACAATGCTTATTCACCACAACTCACTGCTAGAAGCAAAGAAGTACCGTACCCCTGTCGATTCACTCCTCGCCATGCTTCAGTTTATGTTGTCCGTGGTGTCCTCTGTGCACGCCATGTCTCCGTGCACTGGGGGAGAGAATGCAGCGTTTGCTGAGTCGCTAGTAAAATGCCAGAGCAGCAGTATTGCCCATGAAGAGGGAGCAGGTCAATGCACTCTCAGAGGCTCTGTCTAGGGCAGGACCATGTCAGCCTCAACCCAGCCCTTCTGTACACATTCCACTGGGGGCAGGCAGACAGGCCGGGCAGCCTGACACCCCAGCTTCAGCATGCGGAAGGCCAGAAATCCGGTCCACCAGGAAATCTTTCCCAAGCAAGCTGGCCTCAAATCGGGATGTTTTTGGGTGGAAAGGCAGAAGAAGGCCTTCTAAGGTTCAGCTTCACTTTTCTTCTGCATGCTCGGCATTTCTATACAGCTAAGGACTCGGCAAACGCTGATAAATAAGAAACAGACTCTTAAGCCAGTACGTTAAGAGCCAATACAAGCAGTGCTAGCTAGGAGAAAGAAAGAAAGAAAGAAAGAAAGAAAGAAAGGAAGAAAGGAAGGAAGGAAGGAAGGAAGGAGGAAAGAAAGAAAGAAAGAAAGAAAAGAAAAGAAAGAAAGAAAGAAAGAAAGAAAGAAAGAAGAAAGGAAGGAGGAAAGAAAGAAAGAAAGAAAGAAAGAAAGAAAGAAAGAAAGAAAGAAAGAAAGAAAGAAAGAAAGAAAGAAAGAAAGAAAGAAAGAAAGATATTCTGGTAGTATTTCACTTTAAAGACAATACCCTCCTTCCATTTCATCAGTATTCTGTTTTTAGGCAGAAAGGAAAAAAATAGCAAGATGTTTCAGTCTGCTTATGAGCAAAAGTCCAAGCCTTTTTTTCTTGTCAAAGTCCACTCCTTCTACTCATGGACGTGCCTCCAAGACCTCTTCTGGCTTCTGGATTAGGGGTCTTAGCAAGATGACCACTAGGTGGCAACAAAGAGACACAGAAACTTTGGAGTCCCACCAGTAGGTGGCATAAAAAGCTCTGCAGAGAAATACTGTAAATGCTCTAAATCAGAGATCCCCAACCTTTGGGGCACCAGGGACCGGTTACATGGAGAGAGGTTTTTCCACGGACTGGAGGGGGCGTGGTTTTGTGCGCTGCCTACATCCCGCAGATGGGGCTTTCCTTGTCTGTGCGGACCGATTGCTGGCATGCCGCGGCCCAGTACTGGTCCACGGACCGGGGTTTGTTGGGGACCCCTGCCATAAATGACTAACAGGCTGCCCCTAGTGGTCTCTCCTTTAGCTTGCAAAAAAAGATTAGGAACGCCTTGTAAGATACTCTTCTATCTTTAAAATGTCTCGGTTCACACAATCCCTGGGAGTCAAGCTTAACTTAACATCGCCACGACCTCTTTTTTTAAACCAGTTCCTTAAGCATTTCTTTTTTTTTCTTGAATATACCAACACTGTTCCTGCAGACCAACCCCCACCATTTCATCAGGGGAACTCCCTACCACTAATAACACATCTGCATGGAACATCTGGGAAAGAGCTATAGAGCCATCACCACCTGCCATCCTTAGAACAGATCCACCGAGCACATGCATGCACACATGTATGTTAAGATGCGTGAATATCATAACGCTAGTCGTAAAATCAGCATTTATTCTACCCGGTTATTAATACTGGATGTTTTGCTGCAATTGCCATGAAGTTGCATAAGAAAGTACAGTTGCATTCGTTCTGAAATATTTTTTATCACCCAAGGAAACCATCGTTTCTTCTATAAGCACTTTGAAAAGTCCTTATCCTCATATCAGTAATACCAGTGGATAACAAACTTCACTCAGGATGATTGAGTCTTGACAGTCAGGCTGCAGCAAAGGGATAATACTTAATGTTCCCCAACCTTCTCACTCATTGCCAAAGTAGGTTATTATACAGTTTAGAGAGATTCATGCTCTAAGGATCATTTGAAGAATTGGACCAAGAATCCTTTTTTCACCCAAGTTTAATCCTAGAAGGTCATCCAGGACTCTCAAATTTGGCAGATTTTATAACTTTAACTTCAGCAGCTCTAGCGTCTTATTAATAACAATGTGCATTCCCAGTTAAATCGGGCACAATTGTTTTATAGATTTAAATTCTTCCGAGCTCTCTCAAGAAAAGCTACACAAGAAAAATAGGATGTGCATCAGAGGTATTTTCGGCCTTTTCTTTGACACAAACATATCCCTTTACATTTCTTCCAAGCATCTTCTATGCAGTAAACAGACTGCCCCATTGCAACATTTTGGAGAGTGGGGAAACAGAGAAGAGAAAACTAAACCTTGACTGACTTGCTTTAGAGGTAACCCTTGGAAAACAAAACACTCCAAAAAATGAAGCAAACAGACCTACGCCCACATTTACCTGCAAACCAGGAAGAATCCCCTTTCTGCCAAGAATGAGAACCACCACAACAATAATAGCAATAACTCGTTACCGCCACACAAGTACAGAGAAATAAACCTTAAAAGCCAAGCTTATGACAGCATCTGCACACGCTTACTTGGTCCACGAAGCCCTCTCCTTCTTCCACTGCCATTTTCTGTGGTCAAATGTGAAACATGATGATCCCATTAGTTAACACTTTGCACACGGGCGGCTTATCAGCCAAAAATAGCTGCCAAGCAGAAAGCAACAAAGCCAGCCAGCGGGGCCTCATAGGCTACTTCTCCAACTATTTCTAAAGAATGGGAAGGCAAGTCAAGGGGGGTCTGGCTAGGAGCACCAAGAGGCATCCTGGAGATGCCTCCCTGCATTGTAATCTTGAGCCCTTTCCGGGCTGCGTAAGCCTGGGATGAAGAGGACCAAAAATAGCCTCCAAATCAGTGGGTAACAAGGCCCAGCGGGCAGGGGTCACTCCTGAAATGAGCTTCCGGGATGCTGTTGACCAGCCGTTCTCCAGGAAAGGATGCAGAATGTGTTAGTTTTCCAGAAGCAACACAACCAGGGACTGACATTTACCCAGCCTGCGTGCTGTCAAAAAGAGAGGGGGGCAGGAGCATTTTAAACCTGGGGAAACAACATCATGGATGAATTGGATGGACTGGAGTCTGCCTTCTCAGTTGCCTGAAGAATTAGTGGCATTGGCAGGTGTGCAGGTATGAAAGAGAGAGAGAGAGAGAGACAAAGAGAAAATAGAATAGAAAGAATAGAATGAATAGAAAACAACACATTGGCCTGTGGAGTATCCAGTTGCAGCGGAATTAAAAAATGGCAGCCTAAGACTATTTCATTCAAGAATGGGAAATAAACTTGAAGGTATTTATTACTTCAATAATAATGGATTACAACATTAATTCTATCTCTGATTTGTCAAAACCATTTGTGACAGGGAAAACCACAATCCACCATGACTGATGCTGACAGAAGACACGGAAAACCCCAGGTTTCTGCAGATACAATAAAGACCAAGAGAGTTTAAATTTATTTTTTTTGCTCCCACAGTGACAGCTCAATCCTAAATTGTGATGGTGGAACTTTTTCCTAAAGTTGGAAGCTGAACGGTTTCAAAACATGCTAAGATTGTTTTATTTAGCAAAAAATACAAACTGAACACACAATCGGCCATCAAGATAAAAACAATACAACCATTTCACAGGCAGTCCGATTCCCACAGGGAGGAAACAGCCACATCTTAGGGCAGTGGTGGTGAACCTCTGGCACAGGTGCCAGAGGTGGCACTCTGAGCCCTCTCTGTGGGCACACTTGCCGTTGCCCCAGCCTTGCCTCCCCCCGCAACCCCCTCCTCTCCAGCAGCCCCCCTGAAGGAGACTCGCCCTCGAGCGTGGCCCACACGGAGCAGCGCAGCCAAGGACATGGCAGCCAGGCAGCGTAGACAAGACTCTGCCCTCATGCACCATCATGCAGTTGATGCTGCAGGGCGCAGGCAGAGGGTGTCATTGCCATAGTGCTGCTGGGCTGCCTGGGCGATCTGCGGCGGGCCCTGGAGGCGGTGAGTGGTCCTGTGGGTGGGGGGGGTGGGGGATGGGGGGCAGAGCAGGGGCGGGCAGGGGGTGGAGTGGGGGCAGGGCCAGTTTTTGGGCACTCGGTCTCTAAAAGGTTCGCCATCACTGTCTTAGGGCCTTGAGAAGGTCCAACAGAGACAGGGCCAATCTCATCTCTCCAAATGGAACCCAGAACATGCCTCTCCTGCCCAATCTGATGGGATGGGAAGGCGCACTCAGAGAAAGGCAGTCTTGTAAATGATCTGGCCCCATGCCATGAAGGGGTGAGACCACCAGGACCTTAAATTCAACATGGAAGCACACGGGCAACCAGTGTAGCTGACAGTTTGTTGACTGCATCTAAAACAACAAACTATGGTTATTCAAACAGAAGCAGAAGTAAAAGGAAGGAGGTGGAAAAGTATAAACCAACAAGACTCGACTTTTCACAATAAAACCATAGTTTGTGGGACCATGGCAATGCTTAGGAATATAAACCAAAATTTATAAAGCATAATATCATGGTTCAATCATCCTTCTAAAACCAAATAAATGCATTATCCAACTTCATATCAGATGAATTTGCTAATTTAGAAGTAATTCTTCATACAGTACTAACATGTTCTTTTGTCTTTGGGGGTTAGTAAGAGCATATCTTGGAAGTGGAAATATTTTTGCTGTTGTTGTTAGTTGCAAAGTCATGTCCGACCCATCGCGACCTTATGGACAATGTTCCTCCAGGCCTTCCTGTCCTCTACCATCTTCTGGAGTCCATTGAAGCTCATGCCTACTGCTTCAGTGACTCCATCCAGCCACCTCATTCTCTGTCGTCCCCTTCTTCTTCTATTGCCCTCGATCTTTCCCAGCATTAGGCTCTTCTCCAGTGAGTCCTTCCTTCTCATTAGGTGGCCAAAGTACTTGAGTTTCAACTTCAGGATCTGGCCTTCTAAGGAGCAGTCGGGGTTGATCTCCTCTAGGACTGACCGGTTTGATCGCCTTGCAGTCCAGGGGACTCGCAGGAGTCTTCTCCGGCACCAGAGTTCAAAGGCCTCAATTCTTTGGCACTCAGCCTTTCTTATGGTCCAACTTTCACAGCCATACATTGCAACTGGGAAAACCATGGCCTTGACTATACGTACTTTTGTTGGCAGGGTGATGATGTCTCTGCCTTTTAGTATGCTGTCTATATTTGCCATATGTTGCGAAATACTGGTGCCCAGTTATTTTATTTTTTTCCAATGAAACCACCTGCCCCATGTGAAAGGCAAAAAGGCACCACATGGTGCTTCCTTTCCCTGCTGAAATTTAAGACAGAAGATGGACTTTCCAAGCAAATATCCCCAGCCTGGATAGCAAGCAAGATTGGCAGGTCTCGTGCCTCGGACTATCCTATATACTGTACACATGTCAGAATCTCCATGCACATATAAGCCACACATCCAGAGCAATTTCCCATTTTTAGTATGAAAAATCACTGATCAAGCAACTCTACTTCTTTCTTTACTTTCACTTCTTTGTTCTTATAACTGTAACTGGAACCATTTTTCTCTGCTTTGATAGCAGATGAAAGCAATGCTCCAATATTTAAGGGGCTGCCACAGAGAAGAGGAAGTGAAGCTATTCTCCAAAGTGCCTGAAGGCAGGACAAGAAGCAACGGATGGAAACTAATCAAGGAGAGAAGCAACCTAGAACTAAGGAGAAAGTTCCTGACAGTTAGAACAATTAACCAGTGGAACAACCTGCCTCCAGAAGCGGTGAATGCTCCAACACTGGAAGTTTTTAAGAAAAGACTGGACAGCCATTTGTCTGAAATGGTATAGGGTTTCCTGCCTGAGCAGGAGGTTGGATTAGAAGACCCCCAGGGTCCTTCAAATTCTGTTGTTGTTGTTGTTATTGTTTGTAAATACTGAGATCAAAACATTTAGTAGACATCTTCAGGATATTTGAAACTATGAGATCTCATAGTTTCTTTAGACTGGTTTGCAGAACAAATTAAAACTGGCTTGGTTCACACAACACATTCATGCACGTATTATGGTTTACAAATTACCTCTGATACCAAATGAAAACCAAACAAATAATGTTATAATTTAATTCAATGCATGAATCAAGAGTGCCTATTTTACAACAGGACTTCAGATCTGTCAGCAATAAAAGCTGGTGCTTCATGGTATTTGACAGCTGACTACGGGGATATCTGCAGGAACTTACTGCTTTTGTCAGAAAGTCAAAAGGGATGTTTCTTCTCGTATTCGTATGTGATGTCATGGCACACATACAAAAGAGGAGGTTGTGTTGCACACCTGCGGTGATTTTTCATTATTCTGCCCCTGTTGCCCTCCTCGGAAATTGACTGTATTGTATATGGTGGGTTTTTATATATATATTTGGACATGTCACAACTGTCATGACTCAATTTTATTGGAAGCAAATAAAGGTGACAAATAATCACTCAAGGATGGAGTGAGGATGCTACGTATTGGGCGAAATAAGAGGAAAGGATTAATTTAATGGAAACCTTTGGGTCTTGTCTCTGCAGGAGACAGCAGCTGGCTGGCATTTTCGGATTTGGAAGTTCAGGTCTGGCCAGTGTTTGAATGGGAAATCCCAGAAGGAAGAAGGAGTAAATGCCTGTAAGGTTGCCAAGACAAAGGTGTGGATGTGCCAGGAAGTCACTAGGAATCAAGCTGGACTTTCTCTTTGCCTCCACTTGCTCCAGAGCAGCTGCCCTCCAATTGTAGCTGATTCCCCTGATTATTTATTTGTTTGTTAGTTGCGAAATCGTGTCCGACCCATCGAGACCCCATGTCCTCTACCATCTTCTGGAGTCCATTTAAGCTCATGCCTACTGCTTCAGTGACTCCATCCAGCCACCTCATTCTCTGTCGTCTGTCGTCCCCTTCTTCTATTGCCCTCGATGTAATTATTTAAGATCCAACATTTCAGCAGCTGTTGCTGTACGCAAAGAAAAAATCTTATGGAACCAGAAGGTTGGCTGAGAATCCCACAACCAGGTCCCAGGGTACTGATCTAACACCACCATTTTTCCCAAAGCCGTTCAGGAAGGAGGACAAACAAAAGTCATCCCATTATGTTCCTGGAGGAAAAAAAAGTTAAATAACACGCAAGGTGAAGCCATTACAAGACGCCATGCGGTGCAGCCCATTTTTCCCTGGGCTAAAGCCAGAGAGAGGAGAAACCCGAGATTCAAGAGTTGTGCACGTGAGGCCTGTAGACAGTTTGCAGAAGCAACCTCACAACCCTTGGTGGATGTCATAAATGAAAGTCCAGTTTGTCTTCCTTGAAGGTCACTGAGGCTGTAGTACACAAAATGCTCTCAACAAATCTGGCCTCTTCCCACCTTTTGCTTCTGCAGAAGGCAACAGAGAAGACAGAAGCAGAAGTACTATCCACGATGGGGCTGCCACTAGTCCTTGGACTGTCACCCATTTTGCCAGGTTTGAAGAAGCCGAGTGCAAAGTCCGACTCAGTTCCCCAGACTTTGCCTCTAGGGCAGGGGTAGGCCACCTTGGCTCTTTTATGACGCGTGGACTTCAACTCCCAGAATTCCTGAGCCAGCATGAGGGAAACTTTGGCCCCTTCATGACTCGTGGACTTCAACTCCCAGAATTCCTAAGCCAGCATGGCTCAGCTTGGAAACCTCTCCCTTTTCCCTCAGTGTGGCTGGCTCAGGAATTCTGGGAGTTGAAGTCCACGAGTCATAAAAGAGCCAAGGTGGCCTACCCCTGCTCTAGGGTCTACTTCTGAATGGCTCCAGAACTCTGCAGGGCCACTGCTGTAACTCTCCTAAAGAAAACACTTGAGCTGGCTGTGTTTACGTTATTTCATGTCACTTTATGTTATTTAAACTGATTAAAGGCTCACATAAAGGTCTTTCATTCCATCAGAGAAAGGAGGACATCAGACAACTTCTGCAGGATCAGAACAAAAGGTCCCTCTAACAGGTAATTCATTTCCATCATTTTCTCAGTCAGGCAGGAAATGTCCTTCATAAGGGAAGGTCCATCATCCGAGGCCCCACTTAAATGTGCATCAGTGGGACATCAATGTTGATTCTTCTTATGAGCAGGAAGCCTCCTTGCAACCAGGGGTCACCCTTACAGACTCTGAGGGTTGCAGCATTATCAGACTGCACGAGGTTACATTTTTATCCTTGTTTTGGAGATGCTGCCTCCTATTTTGGCAAGTAATTTTTAAAAAGAAAAATATAAAATTGTGAATTTCGACCCTCTAGAACAGAGGTCCCCAACCGTTGGGGCACCAGAGACCGGTGCCAGGGAGAAAGGGTTTTCCACGGACCAGAGGGGTGTGTGGCTTTGAATACTGCCTGCATCCTGAGGATGGAGCTTTGCTTATTTGTGCGGCCCGCTGGCTGGCATGCTGCGGACCGGTGCCGGTCCACGAACCGGGGGTTGGGGACCCCTGCTCTAGAATCTACAAAACAGAGTGTGAAAGGCTGTGAGTTCTCCACCCACCTCCAATTTCCAAACAATGCCCTTCGGTATAATCATCATCATCATCATCACCACCACCATCAAGTTGGAAGGGACCTTGTAGGTCATCTAGTCCAACCCCCTGCTCAGGCAGGAAACCCTATACCATTTCAGACAAATGGCTGTCCGGTCTCTTCTTAAAAACTTCCAGTGTTGGAGCATTCACCGCTTCTGGAGGCAGGTTGTTCCACTGGTTAATTGTTCTCACTGTCAGCAAGTTTCTCCTTAGTTCTAGGTTGCTTCTCTCCTTGATCAGTTTCCACCCATTGCTTCTTGTCCTGCCTTCAGGCGCTTTGGAGCATAGCTTGACTCCCTCTTCTTTGGGGCAGCCCCTGAGATATTGGAAGACTGCTATCATGTCCCCCCTCGTCCTTCTCTTCATTAAACTAGACATACCCAATTCCAGCAACCATTCCTTATATGTTTTAGCCTCCAATCCCCTAATCATCTTTGTTGCTCTTCTCTGTACTCTTTCTAGAGTCTCAGCATCTTTTTTACATCGCGGTGACCAAAGCTGGATGCGGTATTCCAAGTGTGGCCTTACTAAGGCATTGTAAAGTGGTATTAACACTTCACGTGATCTTGATTCTATCCCTCTGTTAATGCAGCCCAGCACTGTGTTGGCTTTTTTGGCAGCTGCAGCACACGGCTGGCTCATATCTAAGTGATTGTCCACTAGGACTCCGAGATCCCTCTCACAGTTGCTACTATTGGATCCTAAACTATGTTCTGATGGAAGAATCTTCCTTCCTTGCAAACTGACCGGCCCTCATACAGGGTGTTTTTTTTAAACCCCTTTCCTCACTTTGAGAAAGCTGAGGTCCAGCAAAAAATTCAGAAGACCGGTCTCCAAAGAGTGCTGTGCTGAGCCCCCACCATCCCACCTCTAGATCTGCCCAACAGGTTGCAAAGCACAGGTTGCCGTGAAACCCCAGCCAGAGAAATGGAGCCAGATGGCTGTGAAGGAAGCAAGGGGCTACAAGCGTCACCCCCAGGGCTACGTGGGGGTGTCCAGCACCAGCCCAGCAAAGGGCGACTTCTCTACAGATTGGAGGTATTTCTGACCTGCTGCCAAGCAGCAAATGACTTGCATTCTAACATTTGTCAGCAGGATCATAAAGCGGGAGGGGCTCCCCCACCTCCTCCTCCCCCGCCACCTCTGCTGCAGCTGCTGACAGATCAGCAGAAAAACTAGCTCCAGCCTTCATTCTGGAAGGCAGCATCACCCACACATGTGGGAAAGAGAACCTCTGTCGACGCTTCCATGAAAAGCAAAATGAGGGTGCCTACGGATCCTTTCTAATCCTCCCCCCATACACCGAAGATGGTAGAATCCAGGGAGGGAGGGAGGGAGGGAGGGAGAGGGAGAAAGAGAGATAATGAATAATGGCCTGAAGAAATGGAAAGATCTGAAACTCTGCCTGTCTTCCTGCTGATGATCAAACTCCGAACTCCCGAGAAGATAAAAGCAAAGGACGCTTCTGTAGAAACTGAAATCATCAAAACTAAGATTCATTAGGATCACTTGTCAGGGAAGACGCTCATGTTCTCAAGAAACCATTTTAGGCTCCTCCCCCAGCAGTGAAAGGTGACTCATCACTCCTGGTGGAAGGAGGTGCAAGTGAGCCCCGCCCCCTCCTTTCATGGGAAAGGAATTTTGGAAAGTGCTGACTCTCCTGCTGGTCCCAGAGATGGATGATGGATCAGTGAGGCTCAATATCAGTTGAATGTGGTGTTATCAACCTAAAGGCAGGTCCTTCTGTTTGCATATTTAAATCCCCCTGGGTACTTTCCTCCAAATCCTCCCCCACACACACACACACAGCATTCTTCTTCTTGTGCCATATCCGTTATCGGATGTTGGCGACCATGTTGGCAATCCTGTTTTTATCAGCAGCCGCACGAAAAAGTGCTGCTGAGTTTTGTCCAAACCGGTCCCTTAGATTTTGAAGCCACGATGTTCTTCTTCTGCCTGGACTTCATTTGCCTTCAATCTTTCCCTGGAGGATTAAATGGAGTATGCCGTATTTTTCTGGGTGTCGCATCACACGTCCGAAATATTCTAATTTTCGTTTTTAAAATTGTTTTGATGATTTCCCTTGGCTTTCCCAGGCGGCTTATCCCCTCCTCATTTCTGATCTTGTCAACCCAGCTTCTACGTAACAGCCGCCTGTAAATCCACATTTCAAAGGCTTCCAGTCTCTTCAGGTGGCCTTCTGTCAGGGACCAACTCTCTACTCCATAGAGCAGGATGGAAAAAATATAGCATCTGACAAGCCTGATTTTCAGTCTTAGGCTTATGTCGTGACTGCAGAAGACCTTTTTCATTTTGAAGAATGCTGTTTGAGCTTTCTCTATCCTTGTCACACACAGCATAGCTCATTCAAATTCAGGGTTTATCAAATCTGGGCTGTCAGCTTTGACCTTTAGTGCTTCCCAGGAAATTCTGAAAAACTGCCACAAGAAAATGAAATGACACTTTGGTTTCAAATGGATCAGGAAAACAAAACAGCAGGTGTTGCAGTGCGTCATTTAAACTTTTGCGACTTTCCTGGACAGTCAGGCCAGGGTTACAGCATGCCATACATTTCATTACTGGGGGAAGGGGGAAAAAACACAGATGCGTCAGAACATGAATGAAGTCATACAAAGAACAAAGAAATGGAATTCTATCCAAGGAATAAAGGAAAGTCTGTCAATCCGCATTCTAAGGACGTGCATTTTGCATTTCTCTATCAACCCTTGAACACCAAAGCAGTTTGGTTTATAGCCGCCTCTTCTTCTCCAAGGAACTCCTTTTGAGTTCCAACTCCCATCATCCTAAAGAAGCATGGGGGAACCTCATGGATCTGTATAAGGTACCAAGTTGGTGAAGGACAATTGAGGATGGTCACAGAATGAAACTATCTTCCCTTGGAGTATTTTAAAGGAGTTTCCCTGGATGCAACTCCTTGTGACTATCCCGTCTTTGTATCAGAACAGTGTTTCTCAACCTTGGTGTTGAAGGAAAAGTCTTCATCATGGTTTAGTCCAAGCCGGGAATAAACAACATGGCGACAGCTTTAGAAAGAAGGTTGCAATTTATTGAAGAGGAGAGCCAGACAGAAAGATGGCTCTGGAAGAAAAGAGAGAGAGCACATGCAGGGAGCGGGTTTTTATACCCTCTGGAGCATTTTGTTTGGAGTTGTTTCCTGTTCCTGTTTGAGGCTTTGTATTTCCTGTGTCATGTACTTTGACCCGAGTCTGAGTGTGCCCCATTTGGCATCTGTGGGCTAATCCTATTATGTCCTGTTGAAGGAAAAGTCTTCATCATGGTTCAATCCAAGCCAGGAATAAACAATATGGTGACTGCTTTAGAAAGAAGGTTGCAGTTTATTGAAGAGGAGAGCCAGACAGAAAGATGGCTCTGGAAGAAAAGAGAGCGGGCACATGTAGGGAGTGGGTTTTTATACCCTCTGGAGCCTTTTGTTTGGAGTTGTTCCTGTGGCATGAACTTTGACCAGAGTCTGAGTGTGCCCTTTGACATCTGTGGGCTAATCCTATTATGTCCTGTCTTAGAGTTTGGGTGGGGTATGTAGATTTTAGGTGTCATTGTCTTTCTAAGCTTCTAGTTGGGGGCCTCCAACCTTCCTGGATTATTTACATCTGCATTTTTACAGAGCTGTTTTTTGCTTGGGGGAGACTTGGGGCTATTAAAAAATGGCATGCTTTTCTGCCTCTTTAAGATCCTTTGAGGAAATATAATATTCTGCCCTTTTAATATTTCCTTCTCGAGGGGCGGGGAGCTGACTTCCCACATTGGCAATTTGAAAATGGGTGGAAAATGAGCTGAGGTCCACCCATATTTAACCTCCCAAGATTGAGAAACACTGTACTTAGGAGAGAAGCAACTTAGAACTAAGGAGAAACTTCCTGACAGTGAGAACAATTAACCAGTGGAACAACCTGCCTCCAGAAGCGGTGAATGCTCCAACACTGGAAGTTTTTAAGAAGAGAGTGGACAGCCATTTGTCTGAAATGGTATAGGGTTTCCTGCCTGAGCAGGGGGTTGGACTCGATGACCTCCAAGGTCCCTTCCAACTTTATTATTATTATTATTATTATTATTATTATTATTATTATTATTATTATTATTATTATTATTATTATTATTATTATTATTACTATTATTATTATGAGCAAAAAAGCCACTTATCAAAACCATTACACATCTGAACTCTTGGATTCTGAAACAGTGGAAAGGCCGTTGAAACCCTCCCTTCCTAAGCCTCATTCATGGAAAGAAGAAAACAATGAAAACACGAGAACAAGCCATGGCTGCAGGGGAAATGCCTAGAAAGCCTTTAGCAGAGAAAATGGGCAGAGCCTGTGCAGAGAAGGCCTTTAAACTGGGTCAGGTTTAAAGGTATTCAAGATTGCGCAATCATTTAAAAATGCAAAAATGGAGATCATGGGGTTTTAGGCAGTTGTGGGAAATGCAAAGTTAAATAAAAAGAAGTAGAATTATCAAGCTCTCATGCTTCATCTGAACCAAACTATACTGCCAGATAGTAGACCATTTTTAGAATTGTGTTTCTTTCCCACTGTGTTTACACTGCTAACTGTAAGCCTTCTGGCTACAAATATTTATTGATTTATTTAAAGAATGCATACCCCTGCCATCTCAACCTAATGATTCTGGGCAGCTAAAACATGAAGAACAAAATAGCACAATATAAATAAATAAATACAAATACAAGGCAACCTTAGAAAGAGTACAGAGAAGAGCAACAAAGATGATTAGGGGACTGGAGGCTAAAACATATAAGGAACGGTGGCTGGAATTGGGTATGTCTAGTTTAACGAAGAGAAGGACGAGGGGGGACATGAGAGCAGTCTTCCAGTATCTCAGGGGCTGCCCCAAAGAAGAGGGAGTCAAGCTATTCTCCAAAGCGCCTGAAGGCAGGACAAGAAGCAACGGATGGAAACTAATCAAGGAGAGAAGCAACCTAGAACTAAGGAGAAACTTTCTGACAGTGAGAACAATTAACCAGTGGAACAGCCTGCCTCCAGAAGTGGTGAATGCTCCAACACTGGAAGTTTTTAAGAAGAGACTGGACAGCCATTTGTCCGAAATGGTATAGGGTTTCCTGCCTGAGTAGGGGGCTGGACTAGATGACCTCCAAGGTCCCTTCCAACTTATTATTATTATTATCATCATCATCATCATCATCATCATCATCATCATCATCATCATCATCATCTAAGAAACCATCTCACTTCCTATCACAGTGTCTGCCAGGCTCCATTAACACCTAACCCGAGACCTCAGGAAAACACCAAGGCCAGGATCATCCCAGCTCTGAGATGAGAACAAAGAAAACAAACAAAGACATCTTATATTGAGACAAACTTATTTTAACAGTTTACTATGCAGACAGCATAGCCAACTATCGCAGGCCAGACATTAATTTTGTTAAATGAACTCGCTGGACTCACTACTGTGATAAAAATGCTCCAATATTTTATATCGCAAATTCTAACTAATGCGTCAAGTCTTGAAACTAACTTTTATTTACAAGAGCTAACAAAATGCCTGCTATTTTAATGCCCGGGAGTCTACAAGGATGCAAAACCTGCAGATTATAAGATCCTGAAATCGTGGACTTTCCGAAACAAGTCTTTTTTGTTTAAAATACCCAAAGAATAAAAACATGAAAACATGAGCATCTAGGGCAGTGATGGCGAACCTTTTAGAGACCAAGTGCCCAAAAACTGGCCCCGCCTCCACTCCACCTCCCTGCCTTCCCCCGCTCTGTCCCCCCATCCCCCACCCCACCTGCCCACAGGACCACTCACCGTCTGCAGGGCCCGCCGCAGATCGCCCAGGCAGCCCAGCAGCGCTATGGCGGTCACACCTTCTGCCCGCGCCCTGCAGCATCAACTGCATGATGGGGTGTGAGGGCAGAGTCTTGTCTACATTGCCTGGCTGCCATGTCCTTGGCTATGCTGCTCTGTGTGGGCCATGCTCGAGGGCAAGTCTCCTTCAGGGGGGCTACTGGAGAGGAGGGAGTCACGGAGGGAGGCAAGGCCGGGGCAACGGAATGTGTGCCCACAGAGAGGGCTCCGAGTGCCACCTCTGGCACCCGTGCCATAGGTTCGCCACCACTGATCTAGGGTATCACTTTATGAAATGACCCACAGGTGAAATGCTATCTGTTTGCCACCCAAAAGCCAGGAGAGTTGATCTATATCACAAGAATTTTCTCACCTAAGAATCTTGAACGTACATCTGATCTTCGTTCTTGACTAAATTAAGAAAGAAGACTCCTGCGAGTCCCCTGGACTGCAAGGCGATCAAACCGGTCAGTCCTAGAGGAGATCACCCCCGACTGCTCTTTAGAAGGCCAGATCCTGAAGTTGAAACTCAAGTACTTTGGCCACCTAATGAGAAGGAAGGACTCGCTGGAGAAGAGCCTGATGCTGGGAAAGATTGAGGGCCATAGAAGGGGACAACAGAGAATGAGGTGGCTGGATGGAGTCACTGAAGCAGTAGGCGTGAGCTTAAATGGACTCCAGAAGATGGTAGAGGACAGGAAGGCCTGGAGGAACATTGTCCATGGGGTCGTGATAGGTCAGACATGACTTCGCAACTAACAACAACAACAAAAACTTAAACAATTTAGAAAGTTGTCTGAAATCTCTCTATGATGAGAAACAACCTAAAAATCTAACACATTTCAATGTTTTGGGTCAGAGGACCACTGAATTATATTGTTTATCTCCAACTCCCTGCTCCATTTCCCCCCCCCCCAGAACCGCACATTTATAGGAACATCACAATAAAAAGATCTTTTTAAAAACAAAACAAAACTCTGCATGTTAAGGCACATGGCAAGAGGCTCCCAATTCTAGCTAGCCATCCCATGGAACAATCTTTCTTGCCTTCTACTTAAAGGTCCCAGCTCTATCAAATTATATGCAACCAGATACCAGATTTTAAAAATCATCTACTGTCTTAAATTCTGGGGGATATCCATTGCTTTAAAATCCTCTTGCTCAAGATTTGTGCAACATTGAAATGTTCTGGCAATGTTTTGAGAGAAGCTTCCCACAGTTGATCGGGAAAGCGGAACGATTTATATTCAGATGTTGTGGTGGTTGTTATATAAAAAAGTAACTCGTGTGTTTCACCATGAAGAAATGAGACACAGTTCTTTCTCCACTCCACATTGTTACAAAGTAAAAATACTCTGTTGCAAGAAGACTTGAGAGTTGTGTAGAATTTAAAAAAACGCACACAAAAATTGACTGTTTGGGCAAATACCTGAGCACAAGAACAGCCACGGAGCTTGCAAAATTCCTTTGTTCAAGCAATTTCACAAAGTCCATGCTGGCATGCAGCAACCTTTTTATACCGTATTCTGCATTCCTGCTGACTTAAAACACCTCCATCAAAGACCACCAGGGACAAGGAAGAGAGAAAGAAAAAACCTGAATGACTAATTCATCATTTTTTGCAAATCTACACAGCTGCTTTGGAAACAGCCTTTGGACTCCCGGGTTTTAGGCCAGTCGGATCCCATCATGCAGTGAAACCCACAACAAGCCATGACGATGCATACACAACACACGTGTGGAGTCAGCTTTATGCAAATCCCTCCCTCTGTGTCCCAGCTTCTGATTCTAGTACCTAAATCACGATATTCGTGTTATGGTATTATGCCACACATTTGGTTGGAAACTGATCAAAGAGAGAAGCAACCTGGAATTAAGGAGAAAGTTCCTGACAGTGAGGACAATCAACCAGTGGAATGGCTTGCCTTCAGAAGCCGTGGGCGCTCCATCACTGGAGGTTTTTAAGAAGAGACTGGACAGTCACCTATCTGAAATGGTATAGGTTCTCCTGCTTGAGCGAGGGGCTGGACTAGAAGATCTCCAAGGTCCCTTCCAGCTTTATTCTATTCTATTCTATTCTATTCTATTCTATTCTATTCTATTCTATTCTATTCTATTCTATATTCTACTGTATATTCTATATTCTATATTCTATTCTATTCTATTCTATTCTATTCTATTCTATTCTATTCTATCACAGATTTTATTTCACAGGGAATCTCAATTTCCCCCAAAATAAGAAAGCTTAATGACATCTCAAAGAAGAATTTCAAATGGAAAAATTCAGCTGGAGAAAACACAGATGGAGAGAGAGAGAGAGGGGGGGGGAGAGAGAGAGAGGGAGAGAGAGAGAGAGAGAGAGAGAGAGAGAGAGAGAGAGAGAGAGAGAGAGAGAGAGAGAGAGAGAGAGAGCTTTCCCAGAGGACCCCAAAAGAATGTGAGCATTGCCCAAGCCACCTATAGCATCCCTTGATTCTGGACAGGGTTTAGTATGATTGATCTTCATTCTCCTGCCACAAATCCAGTATGTTCCTCAGTAATAACCATAATAATGTGAGTTCTCAGCTGGCAATACCCGCCATGATAGGTAGGCTCATAAACAAGTTTTTTTTTCTTAAGCCTCTCACTCTATGAACCTATTCTTCCAGCGCATTAGATAATCCCTTTTGGTTGACAGCTCATATTTTCTTCCTAACTGAGGTGAGTGGGGGTTTTCTATTTAAGAGAGATCTGCATTTAAGTCTTGCCTGGGTGTTTGTTGCTGGCTCTCAGAGTCTGGCAGAAAGGCAGGCTAGAAACACCTGCAGTAACAAAAACCACTCCTCTATGACTAATCCCGCAAGCACAAACATCACTAGAGTGACGTGTCTTTCATGAAATACTCCACTACTGTTTTATAGCATGGTACATGATGCATCATACTACAGAAGAGACACTTTCTATCTTGCCATTGTCTCATTCCCTCCCACACCAAAGGCCCTCACAGTTGCTCTTTCTCTTGAAAGGGATTATGTCATGCACATGCAATAAATTTGCTTTGCCAGCTATATTCCTCAACCGGCTGCTTGGAGAACATGCTTCTCAACTCACGTGAATCATGGGCAAAGTTTATCTTCTATTTCCTTTTGAAATGGTACTTCTGCATTCTATTCTATTCTATTCTATTCTATTCTATTCTATTCTATTCTATTCTATTCTAGTCTAGTCTAGTCTAGTCTAGTCTAGTCTAGTCTAGTCTACTCTACTCTACTCTACTCTACTCTACTCTACTCTACTCTTTCTTCCATTCAGTTGTGTCCAATTCTCAGAGTCTGCCTGGACAAATTTCTGCATTTTCCCAGGCAAGGTTTTTTCAGAAGTGGTTTGCCATTGCCTCCTTCCTAGGGCTGAGAGGAACGGACTGACCCAAGATCATCCAGCTAGCTTCATGCTCAAGGTGGGACTAGAGCTCTCAGTCTCTGGTCTAGAAGGGAGGTCTAAGGCCAACTGGTCATGTGGAAGTTCATTGCAGAGACTCATCAGTAGAAAAACATAAAAGGCCTCTTAGACACCCACCAAATAAGATTGCTAAATATGCTTTATGTTACCTCATGCTCGCGTCGGAAATGAAATGGCACCATAGAGTCATTATGTGGTCCTAGATAGACTCCTCTGTGCTACCAAAAAACATAGGAGTGGAGACCACCAATGGCTCGTGGATGGTACCATTTTCCATCTGTCATTTTGCTCTGGCAAAAAGACTGTGATGCCAGCTAAATCCCATTGTCTCCCACTGAAAGAGGACACCGAGACATTCAATATCTAGATTTACCAGATAGCCTGTTGTTGTTGTTAGTTGCGAAGTCATGTCCGGCCCATCGCGACCCCCATGGACAACGTTCCTCCAGGCCTTCCTGTCCTCTACCATCTTCTGGAGTCCATTTAAGCTCACGCCTACTGCTTCAGTGACTCCATCCAGCCACCTCATTCTTTGTCGTCCCCTTCTTCTATTGCCCTCCATCTTTCCCAGCATTAGGCTCTTCTCCAGTGAGTCCTTCCTTCTCATTAGGTGGCCAAAGTACTTGAGTTTCAACTTCAGGATCTGGCCTTCTAAAGAGCAGTCGGGGTTGATCTCCTCCAGGACTGACCGGTTTGATCGCGTTTGCCTCCTTTACTCCTCTCCCTAAATCTAAATTTGCAATGGTAAGTTTGTTGTTCCTTTATATTGAACAGTGTATGAACATGTAAGCTGTCTTGAGGAAGTAGATCTCTCAACGTGGCACGTGGATTCACAGGAAGCTCAGGGCAGAAAGCTCTTGTCCCACAGGACAGACCTCCACCCAGCAAAAAAAAAAAGCAATGTGCACAGGACACAGCAAAGGAATCCAAGGAATCCAAATGAAATTCCTGATTTAAAGTCCCTACAGCAAGAGGGAGAGAAGAGGAATGAAACAATTATATATAGGTAGATTGAGGCCTTTGAACTATGGTGCTGGAGAAGACTCCTGTGAGTCCCCTGGACTGCAAGGCGATCAAACCGGTCAGTCCTAGAGGAGATCAACCCTGACTGCTCCTTAGAAGGCCAGATCCTGAAGTTGAAACTCAAGTACTTTGGCTGCCTAATGAGAAGGAAGGACTCACTGGAGAAGAGCCTAATGCTGGGAAAGATGGAGGGCAATAGAAGGGATGACAGAGAATGAGGTGGCTGGATGGAGTCACTGAAGCAGTAGGCGTGAGCTTAAATGGACTCCAGAAGATGGCAGAGGACAGGAAGGCCTGGAGGAACATTGTCCATGGGGTCGTGATGGGTCAGACATGACTTCGCAACTAACAACAACAACAAAAAAAACTTAAACAATTTAGAAAGTTGTCTGAAATCTCTCTATGATGAGAAACAACCTAAAAATCTAAAATTCTCCTATTTCTCTCCTATCAGGGAGACCACAAATTATGTAAAATGGTGCTGGGAAGGCAGGACACCTCCTTCAGATCAACAAACTTGGGGAAAGCAGGAATGTATTTTCTCATTTACTCCGCAATTTGGACATATCTAATAAATAAGTCCCCAGATGTACTCCTGGCAGGCGGCCAAGAAGGGCCTCTGCTTGTTTATGAGCTCTGCAGTTGACATACAGAATCTTCTAGCCAAATATAGAATTATTCACTTCAGTGATATTGCAAGTTGTTCTGCGGGAAAAGAACAAACGGCCCACGAGTTCATGGCAGCTCATGCATTACATCAGCCCTCCCCACCCCAGCTGGGGACGGTTTCGGATCTCCTCCATGGACCCTGTGGCAGAAACAATCTGAGCTGTGGTCCAAGATCTCCGGAGGGCACCAGGCTGAGGGTATTTGGTGTGCCTGCGATTACACAAAGAAGACTTTGTTAATGCCACCTTCTCCAGATGAAGCCCTGCTTTAGGATATTAGCCTTGCCTTGCCTTTGTTGGTTGTACTTCCCCATTTCTGAAATGGGGAGCTACTTTTGTATCTTTGTTTCTTGATACAGTCACTCCAGAGGCAATTCTGGAACCATCTCACCACCAGTGGTAGGCTAATATCTGCCCAGTCTTCCATCTTAAGAAACAGCCACTCAGATTATCATAACAGATAACAGAACAACAGAGTTGGGAGTGACATGGACATCATATATATAGATATGATGCAATGCCCAAAGTATCCAGATCTAGCACACTATACCTAGCAATTACTGCCCAAGTATGAGATGTTGACTATTAGAAGTAACGGCACCCTTTAAAAAATGTAGTTTGCATTTTTTAAATTTTCGTTACATGTTTTGATCACAAAACTTGTTTAATTTGACGCAGAATTTCCCAAAGGGATGACATTAAGATAGATATCATTTCCGAGCACATTATATGGTTTAAACATCATATTTATTTTATACCAATATAGCCATCTTATTTTGTTAGGTAAGTTTCTATAGATGTATTTATTTAAATGTAGCTGTCAACACTGCTAATATCAGATGTTTTTGCTTTGACAACAGTTGGAGATGCAACCATTTCCTTCTTTTGTTTTACTCTTAAAGTTAGAGTTAAAGTTAGATGATGCTGGGGGGAGGAATATGCATGAGAGTTTAGCTAGACATAACAATACTGGACCTAGTGTGTGAACTAAGGTTATTGAAATAAGAGATGATAAGAATTGGCGGGCTGGAGAACTGGAGGGAAAGCCTGCATTTCAAACTAATTGCAGAATGTGATTTATGACTGTTAATTGGAGGAGGGAATTGTGCTTTGATTCTATGTGCTCAGGGGAGGAGAATCCAGTTTTTGGCTTCGATTGTGTTAGTGCCGATGCTATACTACTCAAATAAAGATTCTTTAAGGTAAACAATGCCTCAAAGTTCTTTAAAGAGTTTCATCTGTCGAAACCATGACATTAGCTTTACATACAGAAAACAAACTGAGAATTGGTATAAGGATATAAATATATCCATATTCTACACCTACTTTGATTTATCTTTTCTAACAAAGCATCATATGTTGCTTTTTCCACTGATCTGTGGAGCATCCTCAAAATATCTGGTTCTTTAAAAAGCATCCTAAGAAGCTCTCATTCTGAAATTTGCTCAGGGGAAAGAGACCAGAGAGCTTGGTAGGACAGAGGGAAAAAGAAGAGCAACAATTTAGCCAGAGGATTTAGGCTAAATACCAGTGGGCCTGCTCAACATGGGTGTGGCAAAATCTTAAGCAGAGAATAAAGGCAGCATCATACATCACAGCAATAATGACTGGCTGACATTTCCTATATATTTCAAAACTTTTCAAAATTCTAAGTTATATCCCCACTTCCCTGCCTTGTGAAATACACTATTTTCAACAACAGCAAAAAGAACACAAACTTCTGATTTGGACATTTGAGGGAACTCACAGATTCAGCGTCAGCCTTCAGTCCAATCTGACTAACAACAAATCCCAATCAAGGCCAAAGTACTGTACAGGAGTGTGTGCGCACCAGGAGCGCAAAGCACAAGTACAGGAAACACCTGTTAACACTTTAAAGCAGAGCAACTCTTCCCAGAACTGCCAAGCAATCGCAAGGGGCTGCAGGACATCGTTCCAGGGCTCCCCTTTTCACCCATTTGTCTTTAAAGATGTGTTGGAAGAAAAGTGTTTATCATGGTTCATCCAAGCTGGGAATAAACATGGCAACTGCTTTGGGAAGAAGGTTGTAGTTTATTGGAGAGAAGAGCCAGACAGGAAGATGGTTCTGCCAGCAAGAGAAGTGGGGGAAAAAAGGGCTGAGCGCATGTAGGAAGTAGGTTTTTATACCCTCTGGAGCCTTTTCTTTGGAGTTGTTCCTGTGGCATGAACTTTGACCTGAGTCGGAGTGTGCCTTTATGGTATTCTGATGGTGGTGGGTTAATCCTACTATGTCCCAAAGGTCATATCCTGCTTCCCTGGGGCTGGGCTGGTGACTCTTAGAGCTTGTGTGGGGTATGTAGATTTTAGGTCTTTTGTCTTCTTAATCTTCCAGCTGGGGGCCTGCAACTTTCCTGGATTTACATCTGCATTTCTACAGAGCTGGTTTCTGCTTGGGGGAGGGAGACTTGGGGCTATTAAAAAAACTGGGCATGCTTTTCTGCCTCTTTAAGATCCTTGGAGGAAATATATTTTTCTGCCCTTTTAATATTTCCTTCTCTGCGGGGCTGACTTCCCACAGATGATTCACTTTCTGCCTGGCTGTTGGGAAGTACATCTCTTTACATCTTCTCCAAAAACTTTGCTAGTTGCAAATAGGTTTGCAAACAGAATGTTATTCTATCAAGAAATAAAAAAGTACTCTACACCCCCAATGAAAAAAGCCCTCAGATGTCAGACGGCGTTTATTTAAACGCCCATCTGTGGGTGTTAACCTGAATTGACTTGAGGAGCGTATATACATGCTGGCAGTGGCGCACGTTTACACAGTGTTGTAAAGATAAGAGCAGGAGGGGCTCTCAGACCTGGTTTGAGGCCATCATTCTCAAGAGGGCAAGGCGGACAGGATTTCCTTATGTGCCCACCATCTATTTCTTCTCTTCCCCTTCTCCGCACTGGTTTGGACATGGGTGAAGAGGGAATTTATCCTTACAATTTAAGGATTTTTAGGAATCTGCACCCTGAAATCATGAGACAAATGTTTTTATTCTTTTAAGGGAAACGCGGAAGAACACCTGACTGAAAATGATAAAACCCTAGTCTACTCTACATTAAACACAAATTAAAGTCACACACCACACACACAAAAAAAGCAACATGTTGGAATCCAATTGCACGTAGTTTTAGAAGCAGGAACAATGTACCAGCTAAATAAAATAATATCGGAGCTTCTGTCCCTGCATAAAAACATACATACATAAGGTCAATTCACCCAAGCAGGAAAATTGCATGGCCAGAACCTATGTAAAAGTCACTGTGTCCCATCCCCTCGAGGCCAAAACTTGTAATAATCACAAGAGTGAAGACATTTAAACAGAAGGAGGCTTGAGTACAAATCCTAACAAGACCATAGACTGAGTAGAGCCATAATACAAAGTCTGCAATGAGAATTAAACAGAGTTGAGGAAAGGGCACAGGAGGGTCTGCAGGGTGTGGGGTGGGGAAGGTCAAGAGGGTGGCACTGGCACTGCATCACACGTAAATGATGAGTGAAGTTTGATCCTGACCTTTTGGACCACACCACACACACACACAACCATGAAAGAACACTTCAGAACAGCCAGGCCACTAGATCCAAATCAAGGAGTTCTCCAAAAGGATCCACTACAGTCATGGAACCTAATGGGAAGGCATAAGTAAAAGAGGAAGCCTCTGATGTCTTCAGAAAGCCCCACTTAGAAGTGAAGTCTTCTAAAGCTCACCCAGACATTCGCGATGAGAGATGAACGACACCCAAGAGCTCCATGAAGTTTGCTGGTAGACTCTTCTCTACCAGAAGCAAAAAGCTACAGGAACAAGCTACACATACCAAGCGGGGAGAATGATCACACGGCTGCAGAGGAGAACGTCTACTGACTCTGAATTAGATGTAACCGGAGTAGTTAGGTGGTCTCTCTGAGCGCAATGGAGCCATGAAAAAGAGAAGTCCATGCATCAATAGCGTTAGCATGTAAGTTCCTCACATGCAGCTTATGTATTACAAAACGACAACAGCATCATGAGGAACGCATTAAACAACTGACCCAACTTTGGGGCCCTCAAAAGTTTCTGCCTGGTTGGTACCAGGAAGCCTCCCAAAAGGGGAAAATTGTGCTTCCTTGTAACTCAAAGATCTGAATTATCCATCTGACATTTTTATTCTAGAAGTAAGGCTTTGAGGTATGAAGACGACATGTACATATGCCTTTAATTCACTGGTGCATATCAAATGAGAGAACACTGGAAAAGGACAGATTGCAATGTTCAAAGAAACCTTTTCATCTTCTTAAAATCTGAAGGTTCCTAACAGCATCCCCTTATTTATCTGAAGACAGGTTCTCTCACACTTTCACTTGAAGACCCCCATTAACAAGGCTTTTGTCAACTCCTGATGCCTATTGACTAGCCTAAAAGGGATCTCCACCCTTTAAGCCCATCAGTTCAATCTTGATCTAAATAGGATGATTCTCAGAGTCAATATTTTAGTTCTCCCTTTGAGCAGAAAGTATTAAGCTAATGGCTTTCAAATCTGAGACTTCCCTTGGAGCTAAACCCTTCATTTAGGAATGAATGCCTTTAAATTGAGCTGCCTGCCTTTCAATTGGCTTGTTGCCTTTTTCGGTTGGGTTGTAGGTACCTTTCTTCCTTTCCTGTGGTCTCCTTTTCTCTCACTGCATTGGTGACTCCGATCCAGGCATGCTGATCCGTGCTAACTGACTTCATCGCAGATACCTCACAAAGAATCCAGATGGACGGAAGTTGGTGTCTGATGTTCACAAGAAGGTGCCAAAGCCTCATCCTTGACTGTGGATGTTTCAACTCACTTGTAGAACTGGTCCTTCTTCCTCTTTTAGCTGGTTCCCTTGACTACCATCCTCTTTGTCAGCTCATCTAGATTCTTTTCACCTTGTTATGAATATTTTACTGCAAAATTTACTGCAACTTAAAAATACAAACTAGCAAAGAACTTTGGATATCTTATAGAATTAGAAGAGTGGCAAAAACCATGGGATAGAAATATTAAATTAACTAAAGCAGTGCCCTATAAAGAAAAACATTTGTATAAAATGTTTTACAGATGGCATATGACACCAGTGAGATTAGCGAAAATGTTTAAAAATACCTCAAATAATTGTTGGAAATGTAAACAAAGGCCAGGTACTTATTATCGCATCTGGTGGGCATGCTCTAAAGCAAAAAGGGTTTGGGTTAAAATACATTTATGGCTGGAGAAGATGACTAAAAAACAAATAGATTTTAAACCAGAATTGTTTTTGTTTGGAATAATAGGAGCTAACTATGAGAAGGAGAGCGGATATCTAATATTACATGTATTAACAGCAGCAAGAATCATATTTGCCCAATATTGGAAAAATGAAAACTTACCAACTGAAGAAGTATTAATCAAGAAAATTCTAGAGTGCGCAGAAATGGATAGATTGACTTTAGAGATTAAAGAGAAAGAAAATTCAGTTTACTTTAGAACATGGGATATTTTTTATCAATGGCTAGAAAAACGAGTCAGAGAGAAAGGAATGTGGTATGTAATTTTGAATACATATCAGCAAGAAGAACGTTATGGAGTGATTAATATTGCTTATGATAACTAACCATAGCTATTACTGTTATCTATTACTGTTATCTATTACTGTTATTTAAATATATGTACCCAGACAATATGCTGTTTCCTAAATATTGAAAATGTTACCTGGGGAAGCCCCAACCCCAATCTAAACCCTTATCCCAACCCTGACCCTATTCTATCCCTAACCCTATAAAAACTAATAAAACTTTAAAAAAAAATACAAACCAGCCTGTATATTTAAAAAGTAGTTTTGAACAAAGACCACACACATTAATCAGATCTACATTATCCTACAACAGTCAGGATCCAATTCCATGTGTATCTTGGGGTATTTCCAAAGACACCCTGACTTTCATAAAAGACTCTGGTGCTTCCAAGCAAGGGAGAGAGAGTCGTACTCTGCCCAAAATGGAAGCTCATCCGACATCTTGCTAAGCCGGGCCATTCTCTGTAGCTGCGCATCATTTTCACCGCAGGATGCCAAGCCCATGTTATAAGAACCATGAAGACTTCTGCCTCAGGCACATGATTGCAATCTCACAACAAATATTTGTTTCATTCCCTTTTCCCCCTCCACCCAGATGCCAAGGGGGAATGGCAAACAAAGGACCATAACACATCAAGCTCACTCACCAGACGGCCCACCGTAAAGCAAATTATCTTCACAAAGAACAGCACAGTAGCTGTCCCTGCATGCGCATGTTTTAGGACACACATATTATGGAACACCGAACGTGTCTCCACCGGGGCAGGGGGTGCAAAGCTTGGAAAAGCAATCACTGAGAACCCACCGAGGATCCAGATGGGCCGTTACAGCACATGGTTTACGCTTGTCTGGGTTAATAAAGCAGCCAATTACGGAGTAGCATAATTTTACTTTGTTCAGGGTGACACGTTATCACAAAGGCTCTCCTTCCCCTCCTGTGAATATTTCTCACCTTTTGTCAGGTTTTTTTAGACGCTGCGTGAGAGCTACAGCTAGCCAAATGGAAGAGATCATTTAGATGAGGGTTAAATAATTAATAATTTTAAAAACAACAACAGCAATCTGATTCTGTGTGGCGGCCAGTGGTGTGCCCAGTGTGGTGATCAGTGAAGGTGGTAACGGAAGAGGCACCGTCCTTTGTCTGGTTGCTGAGAGGACAAAATGATGTTAAGTCTTACCTCTGAGGAAATTATGGTGTGGTTTCCGGCCGGCTATGTAATTCAGGTGGAATGAAACCATGACAGTAGACGTGAAAATTAAGGATATGTTTTGTCAAAGTGGGTGGGTGGGTTGACTCTAATCAGGGCTGTTTATAGCATGTGATCATGGCTAATTGTTCATTAATTCCACCGTGTCATTTGTTCATAGATTACAACCTCTGCGTAATGATTGTGTGTTGGTTTTCCTCTCCCCTGGGGTGGGAGTGGGGAAGGGAGAGGCGGGAGAGGATCTGGTACTTCAACAGCCTTTCGCTGAGTGTTGAAAAGAGCAGCGTTGCATGATGAATTTTCTTCTTCTTTTTTTTATACAAATTTTATTAATTTTCCAGTTTTACAAAAATCCAAGTATTAAGGAAGCAGCGTGGTGATTGGGTAATCCATAATCCAATAACAAGATCTTTTGTACATATGTCAGGTTACATCATCAAAAATTCCTCTCTATTTCCCTTATTATATCACATTCAAATTAATATATTGCTATTTATAACTCAATCAGTTAAAACATTTATCAATATATTTCAATTTATACGTATCCATGTCCTGTTTTTAAATTTTACCTAATTTCAATTACAGTATTCCAATTAGCTTAACATCCATAGTATTTAGATTTCGGGTAGCCCAAATTTCCCTTATTTCATTACAGAATAGTTGACATACCGAAAATACACATATTGTTTACTCAAATAGATTCTTACTTTATTTCACAAATATATTCTATTTCTCATCCTAGTACCTCATCACTTACTAATAAAGTATCCTTTATTGTCTCAATCCAACTTCTATATTATAATTCAAAACTATTATTCTAATGGCTATTTTTTATTTCCCTTGTGAATCTAAGTCCTAAATATTAAATCAATTAATATCTTTTAACATCTCCTTAGCCCATTGAGTAAGATTTTAGGCTCTTCCATTATAAGTCAAAAAAATCCCATTTTTTAAGTCTAACTCCCGCTTTCGTTTTGTGCCAAGCAGGCTTCCATACCAGTGCCTCTAAATCCTCAGCAATGTTACATGATGAATTTTACATGATGAATTTTCTTCTGAAGACTGAGCCAAGTTGCATTAAAGGGCGCCAGTCCTTCTTTCCTGACAGTCAGACATTACATATCACACACCTCATCACTGCAGGTAACTTTTGCGGATACATTTTCTAAGCTGGGGGAAGATAGAATTAAAATGGCAGCACAAAGAAAATAATTATCTCGGAGGATCTCGTAGTCCTAGTGGACAATCACTTAAATATGAGCCAGCAGTGTGCTGCACCTGCCAAAAAAGCCAACACAGTGCTAGGCTGCATTAACAGAGGGATAGAATCAAGATCACGTGAAGTGTTAATACCACTTTACAATGCCTTGGTAAGGCCACACTTGGAATACTGCATCCAGTTTTGGTCACCACCATGTAAAAAAGATGTTGAGACTCTAGAAAGAGTACAGAGAAGAGCAACAAAGATGATTAGGGGACTGGAGGCTAAAACATATAAGGAACGGTTGCTGGAATTGGGTATTTATTTATTTATTTATTTATTTACATGGATTTATATGCCGCCCTTCTCCCCATAGGACTCAGGGCGGCTCACAGCATATTAAAACACATAAAACATCGTCCCCCCATAAAACCTATTAAAAACCAAATATTTTTTTCGCTGTATAATTAATTAAGATTTAAATTAAAATTGTCCCTATTTAAAAATTCTCCCTAG
>NW_015387198.1:15820-20884 GCF_001527695.2 Protobothrops mucrosquamatus | reverse complement strand
TTATTATTATTATTATTATTATTATTATTATTATTATTATTATTATTATTATTATTATTATTATTATTATTATTATATAATTACAACCACTAAATTTATCTATTGAGTGATAAGAATCTTTTGGAAGGCAAAGCATGTACACCTATGCCTAGCCCTGCATTTTTCACATATGGATCTGTTTCTCTGTGTTTGAAAATTGAATTTTGGGCACTCAGAGCCTTGCAGTTTGCAGCTATGCCATCGGGCTCTGAAATGAAATGAATTGCGCTCCGGACACAAAAAGTATCAATAATGTATTCATGCTGCCACGGATGCTCTGTAAGAAATACACCAGGAAGAGTATTTAAACAAAGTTTTCTGTTTAAGATTTTATTCAAAGAAATGTTCTCAAAGTTTAATATACTTCCCACTGACAAATATGAGAAATGTTGTGTGTGCAAGATTGCCTAGCAATCCACAAGGCAAGGAAAAATAAAGTAGGGATGAATGAGTTGTCTAGTAAATTGTGAATTGAGACATTCTGAATTAAGCCCGAATTCAAGCAAAATAATCAAAAGATGGGGATTGATAGGAGCCCCATAATTTGTTCTTATTAAAAGAGGGCAGCCACAGGGAAATGAGGTTACTTCAAATGATATCATCTATTTGCAATTGTATGTTACCAGACAGAAAAACGCGTGAGTTAAAATGAAATGAGATTAGCAAATATAGGTTTCTGGGGGGGGGAAAAACAAGCAAAGAAGCAAAATTAAATTATAATATCTTGGCCAGAGCAGCTAAATAGCCCTGAGCTTGGACAGCCATTAATTTCTTTGTGTCTTCCAGCCGTTCCTGCTAGTAGAAATTTCTACATAGTTGGACATGCAAATGATGAAGATGTGCATAACGCATATAAACACTTTAATGGCAAGTGTTCCATGAGATAAACAGGAAGGCATGGCTGAATCGTTGTAAGATTTGCTCGATGCTACAGAGGTGCCCAAGAAGATGCCCACAAGAAACGCAGAGAAGCAGATTTGAGACAAAGAACTTGGGTTGGGACCAAACCAAAGCACAAATTCCATCTGAAATAAAGCTTCATTCCTTCCCCTTAAAGCCCCCAATAATAAGGTGACCAATCGTGCCCCTTTAGGGAGGACAGTCCTCCTTTTGTAAGCTCTGTCCTCTCTCGAAAAGTGTCCTCCTACATGTCCTCCTTTTCGATATTTGAAGACTAATCTGTAAATCTCCGTATTCGATCGATGCCGATCCGATCCGTTGTGTGTGATGTGACGTATTTGTATTTGACATGATGATTCGTCAAGGCTCGGTACAGTGCGGCGAGACGCGATTATGAGATGCATGCGCTCTGCACAGAATTGTTTTGAGAGAGTGCGCCGCGCGCAAGTGGCTTTGTTTACTTGTTACCGAAACACGACATGGCACACACACACGCATTAGACTCACTTTTTTTTCTTCAATTTATTTGTGTCCTCCTTCTCATTGTAAAAAAGTTGGTCACCTTACCAATAATGTAACAGCTCCATAGCAGCAAAAAAAATGCATCCTCGTTCTTCAGCAGACGGTCATGTGATCCTTTTATTGGGTGTGCCCAAAGACAGGTTGGACAACCACCTGCGGGAGATGCTTCTTTTGCCTTCTGGGAGGGGGGTGTCTGAGGATCCAAGACTAAGTAGCCCCTGCAATCCTACCGATGCTATGATTCTATCACAGTTTATGTTAGTGGTGATGATAAATCCAGGGGAAACATTCAAAGACAATCGTGCCATTGTCCACAGGTCCTTGCAGTTTAACGTTAAAAAAAAGCCCACTGTTACAGTTATATAGAGTGCCGTGATGGCCCAGTGGTTAGAATGCAGTATTGCAGGGTAATTCTGCCGGCTGCCAACAGTTCGATTCTGAGCGGGCCAAGATTGATTCAGCCTTTCATCCTTCCGAGATCAGTAAAACGAGAACCCAGATTGTTGGGGACAAGATGCTGACTCTGTAAACCGGTTAGAGAGGGCTGTAAAGCACCGTGAAGTGGTATATAAGTCAAAGTGCCCCCATTTTTCTAAATAAAAGCATCCACGTTTTTATTCACTGAGTAGAATATGGGTGGGGAGGGGTGCTCTACTTTGCAGAACTGTGAAGGACCACGTTCCTGTTGAAAGTCACATATAACTACCCAGGGCATTCATTTCATTGGGAGATTTCATTGGAATAGGAATCAAGTTTGTTCCTGACATTTTTTCCCCTTTATGAGTAAAGAACAAGATTCAACTGTCCTCAATAAAAACTTCATTATTACATTTATCAATGCATTTTAGCTTATACATATCTTAATAGGTCTTCATAAACAATCCATATCCTGTTATTAATTTCTACCTAATTTTTAATTTTTAGTTTATGGTCTATACTCTAATTTAATCTTTAATATCCATAATTTTCAGCTGTTGGGTAGCCAAAATTTCCCTTATCTCACTTCATAAGAAACTATAATATCTAAAATACACTTTTTACCTGCTTGAATATAATCTTATTCTATTTCCTAAAAATTTTCTCTTTCTCACCATAGTAAATCACCAACTTAGTAATAGAGTATTCCCTTTGTTGGCTCCAATCCATTATATATATTGCCTGGGTTAGTCGATAGTTCAAACATATTCCTAATAATTAATTTTCATTTCCTTTTTAAATCTAATTCTTCGGTATTAAACAAATTAATTCCTTATTTTCCACTAATTTCCAGCTATTTTAAGTCTAATAATCAGAAATGTACTAGTTTAAATATGATATAGTAAATTTTAAGGGAAAAAGAGAAGAAATATTTGATGATGTAACCTGAGATCGGTACTAAAAATTTCTGTTACTGAACTATTGATTAACCCAGTCACCACGTTGCTTTTTAAATACTCAAATGTAAAACTGGAAAACCAATAAAATATTATATAAAAAAAAGATTCAACTGTCTTAATGCAAGGATTCCCAACTGGGGGTGTACGAGACGATATTCCAGGGGGTGCAAAAACTTGAGTTTTCAAAATTATAGTGTATATGCATAATTCGTTGCCGTTATTTCGAACTTTTGTAAGGGGTGCAAGAATATATCAGAAGCGTTCTAGGGGTGCAGGGTATAGAAAAGGTTGGGAACCACTGTCCTAATGCTTCTAATGCCTCCACTTTTTACTTCATGAAAATCCGGTGGCCCTTTTTTGCTCGTCTTGGCCCCTTGGGCTCTGGTTATCAAGGTCGGTCAACCAAAATCTTCTGTCTCAACTCCAATGCCCTCAACCATCATCTGCATTGACCTGGTGACAGTGGCAAAATTTGAAGCTGCGTGTTTCTCTCTTGGGTGTATTTCCTTTGGGGACGACTGCAGAAATTGCTTGGAGGGACCATGTAAGCTATAGGCTCAGGAAAGGTTGCCCCAGGCATATCACCACAGTCGGGCACGTCAGAGGAATTGGGCATGCCAATATCTCCTTGATCAGACCTCTTGAGACACTTGCAACCGTCAATGTCTTTGCAGAAGCTGATACTTGACAATGAAGACCCACTGAGAAATATTTGTTGTTGTATGAAGGCGCGTCCCTTCAGGTTTTATAGCAGGAACCTTCTAGAACAGGGGTGTCAAACTCGTAACGTCACATGACATGTCGAGACGTATCATGACTTTTTTTCCCATTGCTGGCAATGTGATGGGCACGGTTTCGGCATGACGCATCTGGCCCGCGGGCTGGCAGTTTGACACCCCCGTTTTAGAAAAAGAGAAACAGAGCCTGCCACAGAGAGTAAGTCAGACAGCAGATATCAGGACTTTCCTGATTATTAAATTAGTCCCGATATAAGACAAATTATTAAATTAGTCCCAATATAAGACAAATCTGAACATCTAATAAAACTCCACAAACCTAAGGAGATATTTAAAATGCTGTTCCACAGATATTATTCTCATTAGTTTAAAAATAATTCTCATTTATCCACGAACGGTTCTCCAGTTATTTTTTCATGTAAAAGGACAATAACATTTCCTACATCTTTGCCAGGATTTAATAAAATAGACAATAAATTGATCAAGGTCGCTCCTCTGGCTGGATAGAAACCCTGAATGCAGGAAGCAAGTAAAGGGTTGTTTCATTCACAGGATGTCCATAATGTCTTTCTAATGCAACAATCCCTTCGTGCTTGCAGACTCAGCCAACAGAGGATCTCTGCGGGGAACAAAAGGGCATGTGCCATGCACATCATGCCATCATTGTGCCAGTGTTATATAATTTGTGCCATGATATGAAGTGCATTACATCACTCTAGTGGTTTCTAACAAATGCCTACATTTAAATGCAGAAAAGGGGAACTTCAAGCAACGAAGGGCTGGCGATGCTGCTCAAAATGCAACTTTATAAGATCATTTGCTTATTTAGCTTCTCAAGTGTGCTTGCTTGGAAGGGCTCTAATGAATATGTGCCATTCAACTGTTTTATTCCAACTGAAAATGAAATGATTAGGGATTAGACCTGCCTCGATTTCAAATGACAAAAAAAACTGATTGCATTAGAATTTCATGCTTTATCAGAATATTGTCTTCTTATTATGTGATGTTACCCACACTGGATAATTTCCTAATATACCATAAATTGTGCTCAACAAGAAAAGCACTAGGAGAAAGCAGATGCGGTTTTTACAGCTTGAGAAGTGTGAAGAGGATGCATAGCGGGGCCAGCTGCCCCCCCAAAAAAAACCTATCAACAGATGCCGCTGAAGAGAAGAGAAGAGAAGAGAAGAGAAGAGAAGAGAAGAGAAGAGAAGAGAAGAGAAGAGAAGAGAAGAGAAGATAGCCTTTATTGTCATTTTTTTACTGTGGGCACAGCAGCACACATCAAAGTGAAACACAAACATGTCGCACACCTAAACATACTATGAACAACATATGTATAGACCCACATCTCTACATATACGTAGCCAGGGCTTTTTTTCTCAGAGAAAAGGTGGTGGAACTCACCTCCCTCCCCTGGCCACGCCCCCACCCAAACCTGGCCACGCCCCCACCCAAACCTGGCCACGCCCACGTTTGGCTTTGAGGGC
>NW_015387198.1:9755-15463 GCF_001527695.2 Protobothrops mucrosquamatus | reverse complement strand
TGCTCGGGCAGGGTCGCCTAGGAAACGGGCCAGGGGCGCGCCGACCGAGCCTCCCTATGGCCGCGGTTGTGAGCCAGGCAGGGGCAGAGAGCTGCGAGTGCGAGCGCGCCCCCCCAGATGTTGCGCCCGGTGCGGCCGGCCCGGAAAAAGGTGCCGGAACGCGGTTCCGCCGCGTTCCGGCTGAAAAAAAGCCCTGTACGTAGCAAATAAATATTAAATACTGTCCATCTTGAATATATAACGGAAGGAGGAAGCTTGAGAGTTCACAAGGTTAATGCTGTATGGAATGAAACTATGGCTGAATCTGGATGTTCTGCTTTGGATACCATGAAGCCCCCTCCTCCCAGAAGGTAACAAGGAAAACAGGTTGTGAAGAGGATGTGTAATGTCCCAGATAATCTCTGCACCACCTTCCTATCTGAAGCAGGGATACTTCCAAACCAGACTGTGATGCTGTATGACAGGATGCTCTCCATCGTCCCCTGATAAATCTTCTCAGAGACTGGGGGTGAACTGAAAGGTAGCCTTGATACTCCTCCGTGCCTAGGTCAGGGGTAGGCAACTTTGGCTCTTTTAGGACTTGGCTTAGCTTGGAAACCTCTCCCTTTCCCCTCAGCATGGCTGGCTCAGGAATTCTGGGAGCTGAAGTCCACGAGTCATAAAAGAGCCAAGGTGGCCTACCCCTGGCCTAGGTGATGGCCAGCAGAGAGGGGGGGCTTCCTGTAGAAACTCGGAGAGAAGCAGATGAGCACAAAAACGCCATGGGGAAATGCCACCATCTCAGTCAATGCTGGAAATTCAGGTCACACCTCAAAACTCGGAAGAGAGAAGTGGACCCAGCTGTGAAGATAATCAAATCAAATCAACCATTATTGTCAAAGTACAACATGTGTACAATGAGATTGGCTAAGCCTCCCTTCGTGCACGCCTCCCGACACAACTCACAGTGACAACAAACACATACTCTTATTACACCACGTGAACTTATTGCACAACACGCCGGCCCTGCAAGTCTAAAATACATGGAGTTATTTCCCATTCAGGAGTCTGACAGTCCATGGGTAGAAACTGTTCTTCAGCCTGTTGGTGCCGCTGGCTATGCTTCTATATCTCCTACACCCGATGGTAGGAGAGAGTAAAGAAGTGATGACCAGGGTGTGAGTCGTCCCTGAGGATTTTCCTCACTTTTCTAAGGCAGTGGGCCCTAGCAATGTTGTCTAGTGGTGTCAAGGAACAGCCCACGATGTTTTGTGCTGTGCTCACCACCCTCTGTAGTGTCTTTCTATCCGCGGCTGTCAAGCCAGCATCCCACACCATAATGCAATATGAGAGGACCGGTAATCCTGCTTTGATGGGGTCTGTGGGTGGACCCTGGATGGTGGACCTGGCTGCATTTTGGCTAGTTGGTAAATTACTTTGATTTGCTCGAAGTTGGGTGATGGAATAATATTTGGGTAAAGAAAAACACAGAGAAGGAGAAAGTGGAAGATGAAAAGAACAGAAAGATTAAAAGCTATTTGTTAAGCGGAGTACAAGGTTGGATGAAGTTGTTTCCAAACTTGGTAGCAATGAAATCTGTGCTTCTCTGAATCCTGGCTAGTCTCAGATGCCTCCCAATCTCCCGAAGTTAACTGGAGATGCCAACAAACAGCACCTTTGCTGCTGGAAAATTTTAACCATGACATTTGCTCTCCTCCCCACCACGCCAGAGGAAATTTTGTATCTAGCCTTAAAAATGCAGGGCAGTTTGCTTTTTACGTCTCTTTGCTCACTAGTTCCTGTCAGTGAAAATATAGCTCCTGGATCGATGGATTTTTCTTTTGCTGTCAAGTTTTTTCACACACCGACTTGACCCATAGACATGTTTTAAAAAGTGTTCTCTGCTTTAAGGTATTCTCTTAAAATTCTGAGAGGAATATTTTTGTGTCTCCAGTAGAGTGCAGCATTTGAAATATTTTTTACTGGGACAGCTTGTTCAGCTATCCTGGATTTTTGACCCAAGGCAGACAGTACATATGGCCTTTCACTCTGAATTTACTGTCTCTGTTCAATAGTTATTTCTACTTGAATCTATGGAAGAGACNACAAAGGAAAACGACAAAGATAGTTACAGGCTTTGTCGTATCGTTCATGAAAGAGCTTTGTTTTGTCGTAGTGATCTTAAATTTAGCAGGAATTTAAAATAACCTTAAAATACTCCAAATATTTATTATTATATGGCAGTGCTGGCGAACCTTTTAGAGACCGAGTGCCCAAACTGCAACCCAAAACCCACTTATTTATCACCGTGCCAGGTGGGCGTGGCCCACTGGGTGGGCATGGCTGTGGTGGTCATGGCAGACTGGGTGGGTGTGGCCAAGGTGGGCATGGTCACCTCGATGTTGCTCATGGGGAGGGATGCCTATGGGGGACAGGCAGGGTTCGGGGAGATTCAGGGGGTCTCTGGCAGGTGGGGCAGTGGGCAGGAGGCTTGTCCTGCGGGGTGAGGCGAGGCAAGGCAAGGCAGGGCGGGGGTGCCATTGTCGCAGGGCAAGGCAAGGCAGGGGCCAGGGTGGCTGCTGCCTGACACCATCGGCCCCCACACACAGAGGCTAGCGAGTACATGGGGGCCAACAGTATCTGTCAGCATCCACAGCCTGCCGGCCCCTCGATCGGCGCACTCTGGGGCTCTGCAGCCTGCCACCAGAAGTTGAGAGAAGCCGCCTCTGAGCTGGAAAGACGACCGACAGCTGACGAGGCGATGCAGTGGGTCGTGCCCGGGAAAAGGAGAGCATGCGAGGCCAGGAGGGATGGGACAGGGGGGAGGGAAACCAGCCATGCTGGGATGCATCTGGCCATGTGGGACCTCGGCGAGTTAGCGGGCGGCTGGTTGAAGAGGGACAGTTGCCATCTCTGGGGCATGGCGCACGTGCCCACAGAGAGGGCTCTGAGTGCCGCCTCTGGCACGCGTGCCATAGGTTCGCCACCACTGTTATATGGTTTTAGACTTATAGCTGGTCTCTTCTCCAGAAACGCAAAGTTCCTCCCTCCCTTTTTTCCTCATTAATACAACCCTGTGAAGTAGTCTGGGTTAAAAAGAGAGTAACCAGCCTCAAGTCACTGTATGCTTCCCCAGTAAAGGGTAGTCGTGATCCTGGGTCTCTTAGGCAACTATCCAGAACTATCACCACAACTCAGTGGTGGGATTCAGCCGGTTCGCACCACTTTGGCAGAACCGGTAGCTAATTTTTTGTTGCCCAGGCCCAGAACGGACTTCCGGAAGCGGCATCTGCACAGAGAACCGGTTGTTCACCTATTTGAATCCCACCACTTCCACAACCTCATGAAATCTACTGAAAGCAACAATGGTGAAGGAAAGAAGAGCAAACACATTTTTTAATTGTGAAAACAAATGGAATGCAAGGAACACGTGAAATAAGTGTAGCCAGCGAAAACTGAATGGAACAAAGGAAGGAATGGGCCTCTGACTCTCCGTGCCTGCTGTCCGTGTCTGTCCATCGCTGGAAATCTGGAACAGACAGCCCGGATGGATTCTTCCCTCTAGGCAAGCAGGAGGAAGCAGCTGTTCCTTCCACCTGTTTCCACTGAGTTCTACAACTTCTTAAAATGGAGCCAATAAACACGACAAGAAATGACAGGATAAGAAAGAGCAACGTTAAGATTTCAGGAGAAAACAGCTTCCTTCCTATTTACAAGGATTGTCCTGCGTAAGCTGAGCACAAAAGAATTGAGGCCTTTGAACTCTGGTGCTGGAGAAGACTCCTGCGAGTCCCCTGGACTGCAAGGCGATCAAACCGGTCAGTCCTAGAGGAGATCAACCCCGACTGCTCTTTAGAAGGCCAGATCCTGAAGCTGAAACTCAAGTACTTTGGCCACCTAATGAGAAGGAAGGACTCACTGGAGAAGAGCCTAATGCTGGGAAAGATTGAGGGCAATAGAAGAAGGGGACGACAGAGAATGAGGTGGCTGGATGGAGTCACTGAAGCAGTAGGCATGAGCTTAAATGGACTCCAGAAGACGGTAGAGGACAGGAAGGCCTGGAGGAACGTTGTCCATGGGGTTGCGATGGGTCGGACACGACTTCGCAACTAACAACAACAACAACATCCTGCGTAAACACGTTGATGGCACACCCCCACACACCGTTACGTTCCTCTATTTCAACTATTAACCTTTTCTTCAGTCATCACAGTTTACGTTTTAATAGCTTTAAAAAGTCGATTGTCTCGGATTAAGTGAAAACTTCATCAGTCTGTACACAAATATCCTGGAATATGCTTTTCTTGCATAGTTGTAAACATTATCGCACAAAGCAGACCGTTTTCTGGTCCAACTTTTAATTTATGTTTGATTATGTTATGTCTCAGACATTTTGCTGAATACTTAGAAAACTTATGGACTTTTTTGCTCACAAATTCTTACTCAATGCGATGCTACGAGACTGTTTCCTACTGATTTTTACAGTAAAATGGCAATGTTCTACTTATATCTAACCTTCATCGTTCCAAACATTTTTTTTCTTTAGAACCTGTTTTAACATCTTACTCTCAAGCAAGGTAAGTTATGGGCAGTTGATGGGAACTTTAACCAAATTCTTGTAGCTTGGAGGCCCTACCCTAGTGATTCCGATACTTCTAAAACCATCCTTCACATGTGCTTATTGCTCCATTCAAAATGACAGTCAAGAGTAGCCTAATGTCTCCTTTGTTGTTACATGTCCTCAATTAATCTGTCCAACTGTAATTTAATTGCTTTTTATCACATAATTAATCTTTTATTAGACATAATCTTACAAAGTTTGGCATAGTGCTGTCAATATCCACAAGCAATTGCCCTTCGGTTCCACCGAGTAAAAATACTCATATGAGTCTCTTTATGCATGCTTTTAATTATTTGGACAGTTTGCATGAGTTTCCATCTCAAAAGCATAACAGTAATTCACCATTATGTAAACAGAGTGCAAACTAGATAAAAAAAAATAGCCATAACGCAATAGTCAGGCACCATGACAGACTCACAATACAATTACACTTAAGTTAAGGGTCCAGTAGTATCCTGGTCCGGTCATCTCCACAGCCTTCCGGAGAAACAGGGAGGAGGCTGTTCCATGGGATCAGTGCCTAATTTTTGCCATTATTAGTATTTAAATGTTACTTTGTTTCTGTTTGTTTTTGACCTTTGATTGAAACAAATTGGATTGACTGATACAAATTGATGTAGTAAAGAAAGAATTCTATCATCTCACTAATCATTAATTACCCCACTTCGGTTTTTCAATCTTAAAAAAAAAAAATAAGATTTCCAGGTTGCAAAATTTTGGAAATCTTGTATAATTCATTTATGATCTGAACATCTTCCGATGCATCGGCAACAGAATCCAAAACATGGAGTGCCCCTTAGCCCAGATATTGTTAAAAGAAAGAAAGGCAATTTCCAAATATTCATCTGTTTTTCGAATAAAATTGAGTATGAGCATCGTGATGAAAACATTCTTAAACTTTTAGCGAAGTAATAATAATAATAATAAAGTTGGAAGGGACCTTGGAGGTCATCTAGTCCAACCCCCTGCTCAGGCAGGAAACCCTATACCATTTCAGACAAATGGCTGTCCAGTCTCTTCTTAAAAACTTCCAGTGTTGGAGCATTCACCGCTTCTGGAGGCAGGTTGTTCCACTGGTTAATTGTTCTAACTGTCAGGAAGTTTCTCC
>NW_015387198.1:4263-6681 GCF_001527695.2 Protobothrops mucrosquamatus | reverse complement strand
GCAACAGATACAACAGAATAAATCCTAATAAAAATAGTAGGGAGAAAAAAAAATCACAGGTTGTCATCTGGGACTGCAGAAAGACACATACTAGAATATTCCTGCCCTGGAAAGAGTAGGTAAGAAGTCAGAAAGGCAGGTGTTTTTAAGGTATAGCTCAGACATGTCAAACACAAGGCCCGGGGGCCGGATGCGGCCCGCGAAATGGTTTCATGTGGCCCGTGAAGCCATCCTGGAAACAGTGAGGGAATGGCCCCTGCTGCCTTGGCCCTGGCCCAGGCAGGCCGGGAGCCAATGTACAATTTTGTGGTGGCCATTTATGCTGAAACGCATTCAGTCTTAGCTCCACAAGGCCGTCCGGAAACAGAGAGGAACCAGCCCCTGCTGTGTCAGCCCTGCCCCCTGGGTGCATGCTGGGGAGGGGTCACCCTTTGTGAGGAATGAAGAAATGGACCATGCCTTGGTGTTTGCCCTGGTCCCACCCCCTTCTGCCAGAGACCCTCAGATCTGTCCCACTCCTGCCCAGGCCCCCACAGGCCCCCTTGACGCAAACAATGTAGAGCTGGCCACGCCCACCCAGTAGGCCACACCCACTCCATCCACACCCACCCAGTAGGCTGCACCCACCCTGGCCACACCCATCCGGCCCCCCAAGGGCAACCGCAATGCTGATGCGGCCCTCATTGAAATTGAGTTCGACACCCCTGGTATAGCTGATCTTTGCCATCCTGTTTCTATCTTGAACTGTCCTGCATAGGTCAGAAGGGAAGCAAACCAGCTCAGTGTCAATTGAGTCCTCAGCTCTATTTAACTGACCACCAACTGCAGCCAGGAAGAGGAAGGCTTCTAAACAACAATGACATAAACATTCATTTATAATTGTCCTTAATATAATTACTCCTTCGCCTCAGGGTTCCAGAACAGAATTGTTGAAGACTGTATAGAGCAGGGGTAGGCCACCTCGGCTCTTTTATGAGGCGTGGACTTCAACTCCCAGAATTCCTGAGCCAGCCATGCTGAGGGGAAAGGGAGAGGTTTCCAAGCTGAGCCATGCTGGCTCAGGAATTCTGGGAGTTGAAGTCCACCAGTCATAAAGTGGCCTAGGCCAGTGGTGGCGAACCTATGGCACGGGTGCCAGAGGCGGCACTCAGAGCCCTCTCTGTGGGCACGTGTGCCCTCGCCCCAGTCCTAGGCCTTCAGCTGGGTTTTATAAAACCTTTTCACTTTAGGCCGCCGCCGTCTACAAAGAAAAAAAAAGGTTCAATCAATCAGTCAATTTCAACTTCTCACGGGGAAAAAAAAGATCTTGCAAAGCTGGAATTGATTGATTGAACTTTTTAGTCCCACCCAGTCTGCCATTACCACCGCAGCCATGCCCACCCAATGGGCCACACCCACCCAGCACCCGACAATGCATAAGTAGGTTTTGGGTTGCAGTTTGGGCACTCGGTGTCTAAAAGGTTCGCCATCACTGGCCTAGGCCTAGGCCAGGGATAGGCAACCTTGGCTCTTTTATGACTCGTGGACTTCAACTCCCAGAATTCCTGAGCCAGCCATGCTGAGGGGAATGGGAAAGGTTTCCATGCTGAGCTCTGCTGGCTCAGGAATTCTGGGAGTTGAAGTCCACGAGTCGTAAAAGAGCCAAGGTTGCCTACCCCTGGTATAGAGGATGAATTTGGCTTTGGGGGTTATTTCAAGTGTATACAACCTAACTTGAAAAAAGTATCCTTTTGGCTTGGATGCTCGAAAAAATGGAATCTTCACCCCATATCTAGAAATGTTTCAATTACGGCTTTTCAGATTTCAAGATTGCAAAGGAAATAAAGGCCATCCTTCTGAGTATGCACGCATCTAACATTTGCTATATTTTCACTCTACAAACCAATTCTCCTATCGACTGACGCCAGGAAGACTCAGCAAAGAGAGGGGAAGCATTATCATAATGTAAACAAAGGATCCGAAAGGACATTTGTGCCCTCCGCTTGCTCGTACTGCCTAATGTATCTTAACGCGCACAATGATATTAGAGCATTTCAGCCATTCTCCCATCTGATGGGGCTCCTGAAGCATGAAGGGATCAGATACCAAATGTCTGTCTGAAGTCATAAAGAGCGAAGAGCAGTTTTCATTTAGATGACAGGCAGTCTTGGCATCACCGTCTTCAACCTTGGCAGAAGGGTAGAGGAATCGCTTTTTCCTTTGACTCCCTGGCAGAATTCTTCAGAGTGAAAATGCTAATTCAATTGCATCTTACCGAAAAAAAGCAGGAGGAGACAGCCCAGGCTTCATCTGTTCCTCCCAAAATAGTTCACCACTCTACACATCTTTGGGTATCATCACCGCTGCCATAATGTACCAAAACAGTGTGAGATGAAACCGTTCCTGGTCTCCATCTAGTTGGAAATGAGGATTAAATAT
>NW_015387198.1:0-2186 GCF_001527695.2 Protobothrops mucrosquamatus | reverse complement strand
TTAAGGAAGGAAAGTGAGGAGAGAAGAAAACAGAAAAACTCAAGCAATGGAAAAGAAACAGTTGAGAGATCCAGCAGTAGATAGAAGCAAGCAACAAATAACATTAAGATTATCCACGTTTAACGATTCTAAATCAAACTTCACAGTGATTCCTGGCAGTCCTGATGGCTTCTAACTCAGCTTCTTATTGCTATCTAAATTATTCTAACTGAGATTTCAATCCTGGCTACCGTCTTCCCTTTTTTGACAACCCCCCCTTCTGCACAGACCCTGAGCTTTTGGAATAAAATGAAGAGGACCGTTGGTGCTCTTAACCCCGCAGAACTTCACTTCTGAGCAGATACGGAATTTTGTGTAACTGTCTTACACAAAATTCCGTATCTGCCAACGCACTTGAGAAATTGGTTTATGCAATATGCTATAAATAATTTATTCAATTGTGCTGTCACCCAGCACATATGCCATCGCTACGCCTAAAGCAACATATGGATTGAAGACCACCGGGCTTTGCTCTAACTTGCTTGCAGTGGTGAGAAAGCGTGAGGGCTGAGAGATGTGTTTTGCCCCTTAAAATATCCCCAAAAACAACAACAACAACAACAACAACAACAACAAAAGATTTAGTTCCACCAGGCTCCATCGGGTGAAAAGGGTATATATCCCAGCCTCTTGGCATCCTGGCCTTAAAGAGGAAGATCCATCAGAACAAACCATGAATAACCATAGCCGAAGTCTTGGCTGCTACCATGAGAAGGATCTTCTTCTCAGCCCAAACCAAGACATAACAGTCACACAAGGAGAGCGAATTGAAAGGTTCATTCAGTACAAATGCAGTGAAAATCCTACCAAGGTGGTCTTGGCTGTTGGTCCCCATGATTAGAACACTTTAAATAGTTTTTACTTTCTGGTTACTGGTTCTGTGGCTTCACAGTTCATAGAGAAGAGCAACAAAGATGATCAGGGGACTAGAGGCTAAAACATATAAGGAACGGTTGCTGGAATTGGGTATGTCTAGTCTAATGAAGAGAAGGACGAGGGGGGACATGCTAGCAGGGTTCCAATATCTCAGGGGCTGCCCCAAAGAAGAGGGAGTCAAGCTGTTCTCCAAAGCGCCTGAAGGCAGGACAAGAAGCAACGGATGGAAACTCATCAAGGAGAGAAGCAACCTAGAACTAAGGAGAAAATTCCTGACGGTTAGAACAATTAACCAGTGGAACAACCTGCCTCCAGAAGCAGTGAATGCTCCAACACTGGAAGTTTTTAAGAGGAGACTGGACAGCCATTTGTCCGAAATGGTATAGGGCAGCGGTTCTCAATCTATGGGTTGCGACCCCATTTGGGGTCAATCGACCATTTCATGGGGGTCACCAAGTAAGGCTGTCCACCATTTTTCCCCCTTTTCCGGCGGGTGCCTTACCTCCCTTGAGCTGGGCCAGCTGGTGGTCGGCCTGCTCCGTCTCTGCCGCTTGCCAGCTACGCCTCAGCCGGCGCAGGGGGCGTAACCACGCATGCACGGCGCTCCTGGGCAGGGAAAGTCCTCGACTTACGACCGGTTTAGTCCTCGACTTACGACCGGTTTAGTCCTCGACTTACGACCGGTTGGGGGTCGCGGCATTAAAAAGGTTGAGAACCACTGGTATAGGGTTTCCTGCCTGAGCAGGGGGTTGGACTTGATGACCTCTAAAGTCCAACTTTATTATTATCATTATCATTATTATTTGCTTTTTCCATCGTGAAATGATCATGTTTCATTAAATAATACTAAAGACACGCTCCAGTGGAGCTCAGTTCCTGGCAACAACAAGGACACATCTACACCGGGTGTTTTGGCAATAACATGGAAGAGATTTGCCATTGTGGCTCAGGCTTCCTAGTTTTCAAGGACAAAGGCAGTCAGACGCTGCCGCTAGCCGTAATAGTTTCCTAAATAGTTTAGAGATCTCCTTCACTGGTACCTCATCCTTCCAATCTCTCTGAAGAATATGAATATGAAGAATTTAAAGGTGTTTTTCCTCAGGCACGGTGCAACAGTGAAAAATAAAATTCTAATTTTATAAAAGAAAAAGAAAAAAAGCAGTGAGCAGGAGCAATAAACCTTGTTTAAAATGATACCTTGGTAGCCAAGATTTTAGGTTTAGCTCTCAAATATTGACTGAAGGTGTACCATGTCATATCGCAATCCTTTG
>NW_015387197.1:201081-210258 GCF_001527695.2 Protobothrops mucrosquamatus | reverse complement strand
ATATATATATATATATATATATATATATATATATATATATATATATATATATATATATATATATATATATATATGCAAAGTCACACAAACACATACAAATACAGAGTCTAGGAATGACTCAAACAGTAATATATACCAGTAGTTTGTATGGAACAGCCAAATAATTAGTTTGGTGTAATGGTTAAGATGCCAGATTTTAAATTAGAATAGTTACAGACATAATTTTAATATTTAGGTTTTTATTTCTACATAAATTACGTATGTTGCTATGTTTATAGCTGTGCCATAAATATTTGAAAAAATATTATTTTGTGAATCTCTTATTTCAGTTGATATATGAGAGATGTGTAACATTAAGAGCTACACTGAAATTTATTCCGCTTTACTGAATAGCTCCAGATATTTTAAAAATAAGTCTTCGACTTTACCTATTTTAGCAAGTCAGAAGATATTTTAGCAAGTCAGAAAAGAAACCTTTTGACAGTTATATGGAACATACATTGAAATTAAAATTAATATGTCTTCTTCTTGATAGCTCCCAGCAAAATATATAACTGGTATAATTCTTCATAACTTCAGCCTCTTGAACATTCATATTTTAAACTTAAAACTTAAATTGTCTTCCTGGCGCCAAGAAATACATGCCAAATTGCATGCTTATGACTTTTCATGGCCAGCCATCACTATGATAAGCCAAGAATGTGTCCTAACTGATCTCAAATAGTGGGCCATTGATTTAGACCTGGAAGCAGATTTTCCCGTTCTACTCAGTTCTAGAGTAATTTTGCACACCCTTTCCAACCAATTAGATATCTTAACCACATAATGATCGAAAAATTCAGAAAGGCTTTATCCTTAGCCAGATTCAATGTGTCCCTCAACAACTGTTACTGAAAGGAAATACCAAAAGATCCTCTTTGAACAGAGACTGCATCCATGCAGTGGAGGAATAACTCATAAAATGAAATACATTACAGTATTCTGTAGTGACCCCTCTACATAGGTGCTCACCAAGAATTATTACCTCTATTATTTAATAAATATCCTGGTGGTTCTCATTTGTTTTCTCTTAAGTTGTTATTATGGCATCAGTTTGATTTTGTTTTTAAATTTTTATTTAGAAGGATTTTATTTCCTTGAGCACAGCTAGGTTTGTACAGTTACAACATAGTATTTCCTATGGTGTACTATACAAACTTAGCAACCTAGAAATAAGGAGAAAATTCCGAACAGTGAGAGCCATCAAGCAATGGAATGGCTTGCCTTCAGAAGTTGTGGGTGCTCCATCACTGGAAGTTTTCAAAAAGGGACTGGACAATAATTTGTCTGAAATGGTATAGGGTGTCCTGCTTGAGCAACGGGTTGGACTAGAAGACCTCCAAGGTCCCTTCCAACTCTGTTATTCTATCTAATCCTTTTTAGATATTTTAGAACAATTACATTTTTCTTTTTTATCCTAATTAATTGTGACTTTTGTATTTTATCCGTTGTCTATAACCAAATAAAGGTTGATTGATTAATTGATCGATTGATTTGTTGAAATCTAGATTGGTTTAGTGTGTGAGTTTGTGGGGGAGGGGCACACTCACTGCTATTTTTTAGGTATGTCATTTTAATAATTACTTTAGAAAATTAGAGCGAAGTTGCTTGGTATATATGTGTAGTGGCATTCCTTACAATGCATATTAGACATATCCATGTATTCCATTTCCCTTCCGTTTCATTCAGATGACTTTCTGAGCTGCTATGACTTCCTGGTATTCCTAGTATCAACAGTGAGTGAGCCAAGGACATGTTAATGATGAGAAGAAATAACAAAAAGAAAAGAATCCCAGGAATTCTTGTTGGAAGACCCAGTATACTCATTCTTGCCTCCTGTTGACATCATCTTCTCCGTACAAAGTTCAATTTGTGATTTCCTATAAATTCTTCTATTTACTTAACTGAATGTGACCCACTCCTCAAATCAGCACAACTTTTACTTTAGACAATACATGGCAATCAGCTACAAAGTGGTACAATCTGGCATCCTTCTTCTATACTTGTGAGTCATTATTAAACTGAGATTGCATTTCTTTTGCTAGGTTGTTATGTATATATTTATTGGTATCTGGCCTTTATTATTTTTACAATTAACTTAAGGTGGCAAACATGTCCAACATACTTGTTGTGATGACACAGTGGTTAGAATGCAGTATTGCAGGCTGACTCTGCTCACTGCCAGGAGTTCAATCCTGACCTGCTCAAAGTTGACTCAAGCTTCCATTCTTCTGAGGTTGGTAAAATGAGGACCCAGATTGTTGGCGGCAATATGCTGACTCTGTAAACCGCTTAGAAAGGGCTGTAAAACACTATGAAGTGGCATATAAGTGCTCTTGCTCTTGTTATTCCTCCTCCTATTTTCCCCACAACATTTCCCTTGAGGTGGGTTGGGCTGAGAGAGAATAACTGGCCCAAGGTCACCCTGCTGGCTTTCATGGCTAAGGTGGGACTTGAACTCACAATTTCCTACTTTCTACCATGGTGTCTAATCACTAGACCAAATTGGCTTTTGATTGATTAGTGGTTCTATTCAAACAATGCATAGGAATGCAGCCTGATTATACCAGTGATATTTGTGGTTCCGGTTTATTTTGTTGTTCTTCTGTCTTACCAGACATTCAAGGAAGAGTCAGGTCAGAGCAAAAAAAAAGTCAACAACATTTGAAGTAACATCTCCCACATAGATCGACCTATTGTTTGCAACTTGTACTAGCTACGCTTGTCTTTGTTCCCTGATTCAAGAGAAGTGCACAGAAATTCTTCCTTTTGATGAATTTAGAGATCTATTAAGCTATCTTATGCTGGATTAGATCTTGGCCCATGGAGTTTGCTATTGGTTGAACTTCTTCAGGTGTCTTTGGCAAGTTTTTCCCTGTCCTTTATGCCGATACAGATCTAGAGACTTGGTCAAAAGAGGGTTTGATGATATTTAAAGCTGCCTTCATAATACAGCTCATCTCATAATGGCATTCCCACATAAAGAACTGCTCAAGACAAACAATTTTTGCTAGAGTTTTGCATTCATTAAAATGTACAGTAGGAATTCTCAGTATAGCCAGGAGGAAAAGCTATGAAATTACAAAGAAAAAGAGAAGACAGGAATAAAAACATAAAACAGGATTATAAATAGAGAATAACAGAGTTGGAAGGGTCCTTGGAGATCTTCTTACCCAGCTTAAGCAGGAAACTCTATGCCGAGAAATTGGTGTCCAATCTCTTCTTAAAAACCTCCATTGTTGGAGCACCTACAACTTCTAATTGTTCTATCAGAAAAAAATCTCTTTAGTTCTAGGTTGTTTCTCTCCTTGATTAGTTTCCATCCATTGCTTCTTGTCCTGCCTTCAGGCGCTTTGGAGAAATGGTTGGCCCCATCTTCTTTGTGGCAAAGAATAGACAATGAGATATTATTGCTAAGAAGCAGAGTGTTATTGACAATTCAAACAAATACCGAACACTTCTCTTGCCTATTTTTCTTTTTAGCTTGTTACAATTTGACTCATTTCAGGAAGTTTGATTCCTTTGTGTGTTTCAACAAAAATTGGCAATTTATATGTCTTTTATTTTGCAAGGATTTGGAGGGATTCCAGATTCTCCTAGCTCTGGATCATCCAGAGATTGACCAGCTGACAATCTGCTTAGACCCTTGACTTACATTCTGTCCAGCGTCATGTATTTACTTTACTTAGAAAATGTATATGGCCCTCCCCTCTTAAATACACAACTCCAGCTTGCTTACACTCACAAACATAGTCCTCATTTAGCAACCACAATTGGGGTTAGCACCTTGGTTGTTAAATGAAGTGGTCATTAAGTGAAAACACACTTGTGCTTACGAGCTTTCTTTAGCTTTCCTTTGCTTTATGGAAATGTGATTTTTTTTTAAAAAAAAACAACTCTATAACTAAACAAGTTATATATTTATTTTAAATAAATATGAATAATAATTAAAAATAATAAATTAAAAAGAAAACAAAAACAAACAAACAAAAACTCACAGGGCAAACTCGACAGACCACTGGGTCTTTTTCTGCCATCAGTTTTCTATGTTTCTATGTTAAAATAATCTAATACAAAGAAAAAACAAGAAACTATAACAAGCTCACAAAACAAACATGCAGATATTGGATGTAGGAAATGACCAGGCTGAGCTTGAGGGAGAGGTCAAATGCATCATTAGTCATGAGTTCCTGCATGCTCACAAGAGATCTAAGTTCAGCCCACTTTGAACCTTCTTAATTCCCACTCATTTCCCTTGACAATTAGTACCTTGGATTCTTGTAGCGAGCTTAAGCTTGCAATAAATCTTTATGCTCATTTGAACTGCCTGAATCTCCTGATTTCCTTGGCACTTGGCATTAGGCTTTTCTAGCATTCTAGCTCTCATGACTGGGAAGAAAAATAACCCTCTGAATCTCAGGGAGGAGATTCTATTCTAGAGGGCAGGTACCATGCAGACAAGGGATGTTTTCTTGGTGGGCAGATGACACTGTTTAATAAAGGAGATCTGGATCATGCCTACTTCTCAGATCTGGCTAAAAGTTTTTCCCCATCCCTACCTCTGAAATTATGTATATTTATCAATTTTCTAAATCCTGAAAAACTCAGAACAAAATGAAGCTCTCAAATATTTCATAATCTGGAAAACCCGTATACCAGGAAGAAGAACCTGTGAGAACCAAAACATCTTCCTCCCGATTTAATTAACTTGATAGAATCATCAAGAGGGAGTCAGATCCTTAAATATTCAGTATACTTCTTCTGGTAAGCAATTGGCAACTAATTCCTAAATTTCCAATTGGCAACTAAAACTAGCTCTCGCATTTTGCCTTGTTGCAAATTCTGGATAATTTTCAAAGGTAAAAAACTATAAAATACTTCCTAAGGCACATTTCCTGAGATGAGATACTGAAAGACGTGGCAACTTTTTTTTACAATGTTGGGGATGTTAATCTCTAGGGTCCTTTGGAAGATGGTTTCTGGGCTGAAAAGCTTTCAAGTCACATATTTGGATTTATTATGCTCTAACATCACGGGTTTACACCACTGGAAACGGTAAACCTTGTTGTTGTCACTTTTAAAGCCGCATAAAGAAACTTTATATTACCCTGCTTTTATTAGACATTTGCATCAATATGATAGTCAGTGATTCTGCACCGGAAGGCGAAATAGAATGCTCAAATCAATAATTCATGATCTGGAAGATAAAAACTAATACAACAAGTTACTGAAATGTCAGTGCATGTTGGATGGGATGATAGACAAAAATTGGAGGTAAGTTAAATAATTGCTACTCAGAACACACAAATGCACATCTAAACATTTACAGGCAGGCAGGGAGCCTTGAAGGCTCAATTCCTGGGGCACCTTGAAAGAATGTACATAGGCATTTTTTTATTAGTGGTATATCTGATAGAACTGAAGATGTATAATATCAGCTTAACTAATGCAAATAAGCCTCTCTGACATACACCATCACTGCAGAACATTCTGAAACCGGTTCCTTTGCAGAGATGGTGGCGCAGCGGCTTGATGACTGCACTCCAGCGGTTCAAGCCCAGGTCCATGAGATGGGTGAGCTCCCGCTACTCGCTCCCCAGCCCCTGCCCACCCAGCAGTTTGAAAGCATGCAATATTGCAAGTAGATCAATGGGTACCACTTAGTGTGGTGCCCATTTGTCTACTTGCATTCATGTGTGCAGAGAGCGGAAGCCGGCACTGGGCCTGGTCAGACACGAGACAAAACTACTTGAGGCAATCCAAGGCAGAGGAGCCCAAAAGAACCAGCAACCTGAGTGCCGCTACTCAGCTGGTGTAAGCTAGTGCAACAAGGATAGGCACATGCGTGCGGAACAGAATGAACTAGCAATTTAGGCCAGACATGTCAAACTCACGATGTCACGTGACATCGTGCAACGTATCAGGAGTGTTTTGCCATTGCCGGCAATGGAGTGGGCGTGGCTTCCGCGTGACGTGTCCGGCTCGCGGGCCAGCAGTTTGACACCCCTGATTTAGGCTGTCAGGACTGCCTTGTGTCTAGCATTTGTAGATTTCCCTGACATTGTATGTCAGATGCTAAATAAATAATAAATATATCGTTCTTCTCAGGAACCATTATGTTTAAGTCAAATTTCAGCTTATTTGATCATCAACATTGGACCTTTCGCATTCTAGTCTTGATTGTGAAGGAGTGCATGCTGTGTGCAGGTGAAACAAATTCAAGATATCTTTGTGACCAAGATGGATAAATGTGGGTTAGAGGGTACTGAAAGTCCAATGAACTTTCAGTTGGATGAGGATCCATATCAAAGGATGAATTTATTTGTTTGTTTGTTTGTTTGGCCATCCAACCTATCAACTTTACAACAACCCTAAAAACCAATAAATTAAACAAATGAAAATTTTGGTGGCTGAAGTTTGCATTTAGCTTTTTTTCCTCCTAAGATACAGGAGGCACCATAGCCCATCACTATGATGCAAAGAGGACAGGATTGTGTCATAAATGTCTACAAAGCCTGATGTCCACTCCACCCAACTCAATTCAAGTGGACATTAACTAGGTTATTTTTATTTGAGAGATCATTGTACAACTTCCATGTATTCCATGTAATAACAGGAAAATATGCCACCAGTTTTTAGCAGCTCTGATAAAATAGGGCTTCATGGATGGCCTGAAAATAAAACGATTTGGGGATTAACCTCTGTCTTCTCAGGTTATCTACACCTACCTTAGGGCAACTTTCCTCCAGTATTTAATGTTCCTCCAAATCCACAACTTTATACATTCTCAGAAAACATGTTCAATTTTCTGGATGGGGTGGTCAAACTTGGGAAGCATGTGTTAATGTATATTAGAAAAACCTCTCCATTTTTCTTTGAACAGACAGCTTGCAAGCAATTATACACTGTGCATTGCATAGAAAAATGGTGATAAATATGTTATCTTATGCAACTGTTACTCCAGAATATGTTCCAGGTTTTATCCCATAGGNTATCCCATAGGGCAATTTGCAAAACAAGCTTTTAACCTCATGTGGCTTTCATGCAGGGTAAACTTCAAGTTAAACAATTAAGCTGCTTACTGAATTAATAGGGATGTTCACAGGTAGAATTCCATCTATCATATATTCCCAAGACAGTCCTTTAAGAAAATGTAGGCTGTGATTTATGACTTTTGGTAAGGCAGTACCTTGTTTTCTTTCTTTCTTTCTTATATAATATTCATTATTGGAAACTGAACATTTCTGAAAATTTCTAAACACTCAGTGGAGAAAAGCATTTGAATGATATTTAATTAATCTATACAATACCTGGTTGCAAAGTGTATGGTTCATTAGGAGATAGGCTTCATTTATGAGAACATATTTGATTATAGGCCATTACTGAAAACTAAACATTAGTATTAGTGTGCGATTTATATCTAGATAGAATTAGTGGCATTAAGATCTTCTCAGTAGTTTTTTTAGCTTTGGAGAATTTATACCCTGGTGTTAATTTGTCTGTTTGTGTGACTGAAAAAGTGTAATTGCATTACAAACATGCAATATGCAAGAGATGTTTCATTTTGATTTATTTTTCCTTTTTAGTTCATCGCAACCCAAATGCAATTTTATTTAAAGTGAATCCTTAATTTCCCCATTTTGAAGATAAAATGTTAGTCAGTTATCATCAGTTAACTTCTTCAGTGGGTCACTTTAATTCCAAAAGCTGCAAGTTTATCAAATTTAATATAGCTCAGGGGTGTCAAACTGCCGGCCAATGGGCTGGATGCATCATGGCGAAACTGCACCCACCCATTGCTGGCAAGGAAAAAAAGTTGTGATATGTCTCGACACGTCATGTGACGTGGCGAGTTTGACACCCCTGATATAGCTTCTATTCCTCTTCCTTCTTAAGTTGGATGCTAGAGAGCAAAGTTTTTGTCATAAATACATGAAATTCTTAAATATGGTGAGCTGCTGAAATTTCAAATCACAACGAGGCAGCATCATACCAAAAGCATGCAGCATTTCAAAATAGGACATTTAAAAATAAACAAATAAATAAATAGAAATGTTAAAATATCAGCTTCTTCCTTGTGTTTGTTTGTTTGGAAAAATAATTAGAAATAAAATGTCAAATGGATGCTATTCTTTACCTCAGGTTGATGCTCTGTTTGGGAGCAAAGAGATTTTGAATGTCATGTTAAAATAGCTGATGTAAAGTAGCTTTTGTAAAGTGGCTTTCAAGTTTAGAAGAAAATTGTCCTCAATTTTGTCAACAAATGCAAACTTTGAGAAATTTCCACAGTAGCATTAACCAGCTCTGATTTCCTTCTCTATCTACTGTGAAACTTCACAAAATTTCTTTTAACTAGAAGCCATAGATCAGAGATGACTATTTTTTTCACAGACATTTTATACCATTTTGTGATTGTGCTTGGTTTATTACCAATAAATAATAAACAAATATAAACAGTTGATATCTTGCAATCGCCAAACTGTTTGTTTGCGTGATTAAGACTATTTTTGCTTAAACTTTCATTTAGAGCAATCTAAAGCAAAGTCAAATTAATAATAAGGGGATTAATATTACAATGTGAGAACAGAGAGAGCTAGAAAGGGATGACTAGGATCCCTTCTCATACTGAAACAACAAAGACTGTATAAAAAACCTGCCAACTACTATGAGCTGGTGAATATTCCCAGGAAATCTCAAACTGATGTTGATAATTGGCTAAGGGAATTTTGGTAAATGGGTAGACAGAATGCTGTTAAGCAATTGGTCTCTTGTGGCAGATTAGGTCCACAGAAACCCTCTATTCAAAAGCAGTGGATGTTGACATAGGATGTGTGTGTCAGGGGCATGTGAGGATAAATATGGAAGATTGATCTATGGGATAATCGGAGAGAATTGAATTATGATGGCCAAAAGGAGAAATGATACAGTCACTGGATAGGACTGTTGAAAAAAAAATCAGGTCCAGTTCCAAGCTGGGAATGAATAAAATGGAGGCTAAGACACTGGAAATAAAATGGAGGCTAGCTGCTTAGGAAAGAAGGTTTAAGAATGAGCAGAACCAGCAACAGCATGCAGTTCTGGGACAGCTGACCAAATGGATTTGAGAGTGGGTGGATCTTTATGGGGCTCTGAGACTTT